>NC_134482.1:48335289-48574289 GCF_964194025.1 Convolutriloba macropyga
GTTACACCTACCCACCAATTTTTATGACCTAACTCCTAATAGAACACGAGCAATGACCGCGCACACTTTTCATCGACCTCCCGGATGACCCCAAATTTCAAAACTTAATAACTTGCGAAGTAGTGGTCAAAACGTCTCCGGGTAAAGTTTTCTAGTAACTATAGGGTGCCACCAATTTGCCTGCCAAGTTTCATGACCAACGGTTCAGCCGTTGCGAGTCGTTTGCAATTTTAAAATTTTTAACGAGTCGTGGGTGCGGAGACCCGAAAAAACCGAGTTCGTCAAAATTGACCGGGGTGGTTATTTTTTGTCACTAAATGTCTCAGGTTATCATATTAAAACAATTTCAAAGTCATTCGGCAGCTCACAAAGGCCAATTTCCGGTTTTCGGCACTCGGGTCGTCCCGAAGCACCGACTTCCGGTCGGAATTTGGGAATGAAAATATTACCAATCGAAAGCCCTTGAAAAGTTACACTAACCCTCCAAAAATCATAGGGCTACTACCAATACACCACGAGCAATTCAAATTTTACGTTCTGCAGCACGGGCGTGCGCTAGTTCCGTGCAGGTTGGTGTGGGGTCAAATCCGACCTCAAAATCGGATTCCCCGTACCCAAATTAGTGTATCCCCCAATTTTCAGGTCAATCCGATTTCAACTTTTTGAGAAATTGCTATTTCAATTTAAGTGTTAACTACTTTTCCGCTAAAACTGCAATTTCATATTAAAAATCATAATTATGCTTCCTAGACTCGTCGCAAGATCACTCAGTACATTAATTCACACGTAAACCTAGTTTCGACTGGTTAATAAAGTTATTTCTTACTTAAAAGTTCATATTTCCACTTAAAATATCGAAAACCTTCAAATCACCCCACTTCCGGTGTTAATAGCTTGGGGTTGGGTAGTCGGATTGGCCCAAAAGCTATATCAGCCTGAGAGGATCATTGGGTGTACCTCACATTAAAATTTCATAAGCGTCCGCTTAATATAACTCCCACAGTCGCAGGGCACCAAGTTCGGCTACCCCCCTTATCTTTGTCACTTCAAAATAGCACATTTGTTTACTTAAAGCACACAGAACGTGATCAACTTAATTTATTTCACCCTTAGTTACTTTCATTTGAGCCTGCCTTTATATTTTAGATTAAATGGACAGCAGAAAATATTTTGAAGTCGTGCTTTTTTGCAATCAGGTCTTTTCCCTCGAAAAAGCACTAAAACTACCAGAAATTCATTGCGACGCCGGAGCAGGAAATATTTCACTAAAGATGGTCGACTTTATCTCATTGTTTCCAATTTGGAGGTTCTACACAGGGGAAATGCTCGTATTAAATTATTAGAGCTGCACCGAGAAAGTGGACATCCCGCGGGAAGAAATTTGGAGAAAATTGCAAAAAATATATATTCCGCACTTGATATTAGAGAGTTGTGCACTGCAATATCACGAGAATGTTCAATTTGTAACGACAAAGTGCTTTATAAATACCGCAAAGGTCCAATGAATCTTGTGTCAGAAAATGTGCTCGATCGGATATGTCGTGAAACTGGCCTAATAAAATACAGAAGACACTGCTACGAGCTATTTGTAAGGTAAGTCCAGTACTTTTATTAAAAACCGTGACAACACACGTTTTCTGTAACTCTGATTACTTTCAGCCAGTCGGATTTCGATACTGCATTTTATGATCCAGTTACGTTAGATACTGCTCATCCTAAATACAATTGTGTCAGCGCATGTTTATCTACTATTATCACTGGTAATCGTTCACAAGCTGGTGAAATAGAGAAAATTTTTATAAAACTACGCAATGGGCCCAATATGCATCTGTACACGTTACCTGGTAAAGTGGTTTTGTCTAGAAGGATTGGGGACATTGAATTTATTACCACAACAGACTTACGACTCTTTGCTCGGCAATATCGGATTAATATTTTTGTGTATTATGACTCTGGCGATGGCGAGCAACCTTTTTATCTGGGTCTAAATGGTACAAGACACGGCGTACGTTATGGGGGAATATTCTTGAAATTTCAAATTGTGGAAGGGGTGCCTCATTGCCTTATTGCGTGGCGCTGCAAACCGAAAGAAATTCTCAAAAGGTAAATTTTCCAATTATATGAATACTTTTCATAATCCCCACTGTCCTTTAGTTCTCACTTTCTATATTTTTCTCTTCCTTAATCATGCGGAGGACGGCTTCTTTCATTTTGGGGTCTTCAGTTCCCCCTGTAACAGTCTCTTTTGCTGCTCTTGCCGCCATTCTTTTAGTGTTTTTCTTTGACACTTTCTTTTTCTTTTTTGGCTTCAGCCCCACTTCAACCAAAGCTTGTTTCCCCGAGGATGATGGCTCAAATAGCGAGGCCGGCGGTGAAGATGGGGGAACAATTTCGCTGTCGGGAGATCCTCTGGTCCTGTCCTGATCTCGGTTAGGCGACAATTTCAACTTTTTTATAATTCTCCTTGTATTCTTTGTCCTTGCCATTTTAATTAACTTATTACAATACTTCAATTTTATGACCCTTATTTCCGTTATTCACATTCACTGTTGACTATTTAACTCATCAATCTAATATGACAGCCTTTCACTATTCAAACTCAACCAATTTGTTATGCCTTTATCCGGTTTGTAACTTTGCTTAACTGTGTGCATATTTGTTTTAATGAGAACTTGGGGCACCATGTGTTTGCTTTCAAGAGAGTACTTAAATTTGTTCAATTTAGCTTTGGTGTTATTAACTTAATTAGATTGTCCTAATTGCGAGCTTTCCAACAAGCCTACATACAAGTAAGTTCGTACTCGTTGCTCTTATTTTAATCCGCATTTAATTTGCATGCGCGCTACATCCACATATTTCTTGCACTTTTTTTGCTCATTCCTCGACTCGATCTTCATTAGTTATATCTTAAAATTTGTTTTAGACTACTCAAATAAGTTGAACTGCATAAACTAAAACGCGGTCTTGCCACTGCTTGACCCGATGAGTAATAGGCCATCTTTCCAAAGGTGAAATTCAAACTTTTTAGCTGCTGTTTATTTCCTCTTTTCCAAAACTGTCCGAGTACCAACATGACATGAGGTCGGCTCCTCCAGATGTCGATCAAAGGCTGCTCAAAGCTTAGAAGAATTGAGGTACCACTTTTATTCTTGGTTTTTCGTTACAAGTGATAAAGACTCTGCTTGGCAAAATACTAACGACTTTTTCAAACAGCGGTTGTACATCTCCAAGCCTCCACGAGCATGGAATGAAAATTTGATTTGACTTACAAGATAGTTGGGTAGCTTCAAAAAGCATTTTTTGGTGGACATCTGGCAATGAAAGTGGTTTTTATTCCTAACAAAAAACCGGCCTGTTTTTTTCAATGTTTATTGGGCTCTTGAAAAAATTAAGCAGTTAGTTTATGCTTCGTTCAGAAATGCGGAACTGTTTTCAAATTAGAACAAAGATAATGAAAAATGTATACACCTCGGAAAACATTTGTGAATCACTTGGCTTTTAAATTATGTTGTGTTCTTTTGGATATTTCTAGCAAAACCAATCCGCCTGTTGTGGTTTTAAGCAATAAATAATTGGCCTGTGAGGTTGCGTTGAAAAAAAAACAATTCGCGAAAGTGTCTCGGCCTTGTCGAAAAGATTTTAAAAGAATTTTTTAGTGGATAAGTGCCTGAAGTTTATTGTTTTCATTTCATTGTTTCCATGGTTATCTTTTCTGTAGCAATAATACTTTTAGAATGATCTTTTCTTTAGATGAATATAATAATGCAAACATAATTTTGTATGAAATGAATATATTATAACAAAATTCGTGCGGTGAGATGATTTCGAGCGCACAATAGTCTGATCAGGAGTAACTTTTGAGCGCACAATAGTCTGATCAGAATTGATTTTGAGCGCACAATCGTCTGGACAATGGTCTGGGTTTGGACTGGGACATGGTCGCACAATCGTCTGGACAATGGTCTGATTATGGTCTGATCAGAGGTCTTTTCCGTCTGGGAAGGTCTGATCAGAGACAGTTTTGAGCGCACTTAGAGCGCACACGGTGTTTCGAGCGCACTTTAGTCTGATCAGAGGATACTTTGGCATGGGAGGGTCTGATCAGAGGTAACTTTCGTCTGGCACGGTCTGATCAGGGGTCACTTCCGGATGGCACCTCAACCTGGGCAGTGAAAGGAAAGTATACCACTGAAAAAGTACTCTTGGCTCTTTTATAGAAAAACTTACTAATGATATTCAAATTTAGTTTAATTATTGGTATTAAAGTCTTTTTAGATCGAATCAACGCCTAAAACGAAGGGGAAAAAGCAATGAAAAGAAAGAAGTGTCCCCCACTTCCTCCTGGATTTCAAACGCCAAAAATGCCAAACTGGGCCGTCAGGGCTAATGCTCAACCAAAGATGTCTATCAACGGTGAAAATGACGCCAACCACGTCAAATTACACCAAAAAGGGCCTAGTCTGAAAGTCTGGTTCCCCGGGTTGATTACTACCCAGAGCATTTCAATACTTAACCTATTTTGATTTAATATTGACTTGTAAAAAAGTACTGAAACAGCAAATTTACTTCAGGAAAGTTGGTCATTATGTCACAAAAACAGAACCCCCGTTCAGAGTAACTCCATAGTAATATCAGTACTGTGTAATTTTCGAAAATGCTGAAACTTTTCGAGCATGTCAGAGAAGCATGCAAAATGTATGCAAAATTTGTGCATTTTGTAAAGAGACGTTACCAGTTATAACAACTGATATAACAACAGCTATAACCAGTTATAAGTACATATATGTTGAGCAAAAGACGGGTGGGCAATAATGTTCGAAAAAATGGAGAGGGTTTTTGAATCACAGCTAACGTTGAGAAAAAGGTTGTGATTTCGAGTGAGTGAAACGCCAATAAACAACTAGACCAGAATTTTTCTACCTTTTTTAGAAGTGAATATGTGAGCAATTTCAATCTGATTTTCTGTTAACTGGTTTGGGTTAAAATTTTCATATAATAAGTCAAATATTTAATCATATGGTATTTACTCAACATTTTCTGATAAAAGTTTTGTTTCGAAATGAATGCTTTGTCTTAGAGAAAGGCTAAATTCCATTATTTGGTTGCTAAAGACTGATATTCAGAATTATTGCATTTTTATCAATTTTTGAAATTGGCCGACGGGGCAGTGGCTTTTGATTCAGGGCCAGTACCGAGGGTGCCAAAATTGACATCAAGTTACCTATTTCTGCGTTAAATATTAGGCAATTTTTAAAGATTTTTAAGACCAATTTCAGGTGTTCAATTCCTTTGGTTCTGGTTCCGGCAGCTACGAGCAGCCCAGGTACGAGGCATGACGTCCACTTGATGTATTTTGAGTAATTTGGGGTATCGGTGATTCTTTGAATGTTGGGAATACTCAAAGAGGTCTCCATTCGAATGACGTCAGCAAGGTTCGCCGTGATTGTAAAATCACACCTGTCTGTCCCAGTTGAACAAGTAAGTGACAGTCCTGAATAAAGTTGAGATTAACCACATAGAGAGAGTTCACGATTAAAGAGTATGGTTTTCTTTAACTCCAACAATTTAGATCTTCTGAGGACATTGAGAGATCTTGTAAGAATTCGACAAATCTTGTAGAAAAATGTTTACCGACCTTGCAAGCCCGGTTCGAGACCGGATGGATAACTTGTGAGAACTTTTTGCAAAAAAATCTTTAAGTTGTAAGAACTTGCAAGTCGAATGGCTCACTTAAAAATTTGTCGCAAGTTCATCGCGCTCGAGCTCAACTCTATTTGGTCAACTCAATTTAACATTCTATCATCCACTGTAGACAGCGCGCGGAAATTAGTTGCTCAGTTTCTAGGTCGTTTTGCAATCCGGTTAATAAATGCACGAAGGTCTCTATGTGCTTCCTTCCTTAAGTACATTTTATGTCTATTAAATGAACCGCATTGATTTTTTTCTGAATTTTTTTAGAACAATTCGACCCTTGTAGACTTTGACTGAATTTTCATCTTCACATTTCAGCATTTATCTTAAATTAATTATATTACACTTTACTTAATTTTTATAACACTTTTTTGATTTCATGATTTCAATTCACACTTTTTCGGAATTTTTTTGTGTCTAAGACATCTGTTTTATTCAAATAGGCAACAGGACGAATTCCGCATATCGTAAAATGATCATGCACAAAAATTCTCAACTTAGAATTATGATTTTCGCATTAGCAAAAAACATTTAATCGTACACTATCACTTTACTGATGCTTTTTTCTTCTCTGTGGATGCGCAGAAAATGTTGCAACTGAAATGGCTAAAATGGACAAACAAGTCTAATTCTTTTAAAAATATCTAAATTTAAAACAATTTTTTGTTTCCCAGAAATTCTGATTACCGGAAAACGTGAAACCCGAACAAAATTGAAGAAGAAGGTTGTTTGTTTAGAAATTAAAAGAAAACTTTTGTGACATTTTTATTTGGATAAGGCAGCCACTTATTTATTTGTCTCCTGTGAAAAATCTCCAGTTTTTATAACATTGAGGGCACTGACAAAGAGTTCGTTAATTTAAGAGCTTCAAAAAATCGGCAAAACAACTTGAGATTTTAGTACTCCAATCCAATATCGGCGAAGCAAAAACTAAATAATCAAAGGGTATCTTCCTGTTCAGTGAATCGCTGGGGATTGATTTTCCCCTAAATTTGTTTGATTGGTATAATTGGAAAGCCAATCAAGAATAGTAATGTTTAATTGAAAGATTTTGCCAATTTGGCCTTGGAACTAGTAATTGTTACGAAAATGTAGACTCAATTTAGCTTAGTTTATATAAACATTGGCAAGTTTTCTCTAGCTTGGTGAGTTTTGCGGTTGGTATTAGTCTTAGCTAGAAAACTTGCATAGGAAATCGGGCAACGTTCAAAAATTTTATCCAGTCTAGTAAAATTTGTTCAAATCAACTCAAAAAGTTTTGAATTTAATCAATTTTTTTCGTCCTCGCTGAATTACGTTGTTCTACAAAATTTATCAACTTTCTGCCTATCTGACAATTGAGAGACTGTCATACGCTAAAATTATGTAAGAACCACATATACCGCACTCTTGATTTAATAACTCTTGTTTATCTAAAACGTCCCTCACAGCAACAATATGATCCAAAAAGATTAATTGAAGCAAAATAAGCGTCCAGAGAGTATTTTGTTGCCCATATTGACCAATCGGCTAAAAATTATACAAAATTTTAAACATGTTATGGAAGTTAACAAAAAAAACTTTTTTCCTCAGTTTGCAGTCATCGATTCAAATAAGTCGGTTAGTTAAAGCCAACAGAAAAAAGAGCATGCCATGCTTATAATCGAATAGTTTGGTGTAAGGAAAAACGATTAAGCACCTGTGTGACAGCCAGATTGGGATACAAAAAACTTTTTGGAAGGTTTGTACGCAACAAAAAATTGCATCGTGTTGAATGTTGAAAATTTAATGTTAACTTAGGTTTAATGTTCTATTTTATACGAAATTTTATTTTTGTTATAAAATTCATTCAAAAAATTTGCCCCAGACATATTGATTCACAAAAATAATATAGATTAGGCTTCTTTTTTAGTAAATTGTCTTAATAAAAAGGTGGGTTTTCCCAAGTTTCAGTCCAAAGTCTAATCAAACTCAATTCGAGTGTGTTGTGGGACAACATCGGTGGGAAATCTAGCCTGGATTTTTAGTTCATGCCTGGGGTTTGAGATAATTCGCCATAAAAAACTCTTTGCTTTGAGTCTGATCACATTAAAATAGGGACCTCGGAATGTTTTATCCGGTAGATTTGATAGACAGGGCCGTTATAATTTTGTTTTATTTGTGGTTTGCAACCTCTTTTTTAAATATCAGAGTTTTGAACTCGAGCACGGTAAAAATTGGGCGTAAACTAACAATTTAAACAACGGATTGTATATCTCTTGAAATTTTTGTCTTAATACTGAATACTATATTGATTGCATTGTTGAGTACACTTTTTATGTGTTTCAAAAACACAAATCTTATAATGAGACTAAAAATGACTGATTTTCTCCAAGAAAGTGTGAAGAACTCATATTTTTTGGCAAAAAACAAATTTTCAAGTGAAAAAAGAATTTTTGTTTTACACGATCATGATATGCAATACCGCTTATTATAGTGCTCTAACTGAGATTTTAAACGGTTGAAAGAACGAACGGTGAATACAAGTTCATTTCAATATATTCTATTACTAAGGAAGCTCTGCTTCAACGCTTTTTTCGCTTATGTATAGCTTTTTGAATCAAAAGGGAAACAAACTTGTCGTTGTGAAAGTTACAATTCTTGTGACTTTATTAGGGCACGTGGTAATTCTTGGTTACAATTTGTTGAGAACTTGAAAGTATTTTTGACCTTGAACATTTCCCGGCCTCCTTGAACTCCTTCAATTGTGACATCTGTGGGCTTCCTTTGTTATTATCTTGCGAGTTCAGTTGAGGGTACAAAGAAGATCATGTTGTTGAAACTGACAACTTGGTTTTTGTGAAAATCGTCAGAAATGTTATCAATTTCATATAAAACTGATTCGGTACATATTGTCGAAGGTGTGATCAAACCAATTGAAAAACTTCGGGTGTTGTTGATCCTTTTACATACCTGAATTCCAGCAGAAAGAGTTGTTACATGATGCTGTAAAGGGCTATTCTCGCTGAGCGGAGATTTGATGGGGAAAGTTGATAACAAACACCAATTTGTCTTTTTGCTGTGATGTGTTGCTTCTTCTTCTTAACTGTTGATAGAAGGCTTGTTGGCGGCGATGAAAGACTTGCTGATAAATCCGTATGTAGCTCATAAACAGATTCGTTCTGTGATTTGTGTTCCATTGATTCGTATTAATTTTGTTGCCCTTCATTTAGACGTTGTTCATTGAAGAGCAGAGGCTGTTTATTTTGGTTAAGAAAGCTGTACAATTCATGATGATCGTCTGGTGTTGAAAGAAAACTGCTCGATGGTGGAACCAAGTCTGTCGGTGTTGACTGGATTTCAGTGTTTGTTTTCTGAAGTCTATTCAAATGTTGCATAGATTGCTCTTCCTTTGACTCTGTGTGCTCGACAGGGAGAGGGTGCTGCGGGCACAAATCTTCTGCTTCTTGACTGCGGTGATGAACGTTTGGCTGTAGGAATTGGTCTTTATGGCTGCTCTGAAGAAGAGCTGTGTTTGTTGGGAATCGTTTCGATAGCAGATATTCTGCAGATGAGGTGCGTACTGATTGTTGCTGGAGAAACACGAATCTTCGCATGGATTTTCCTGCTCTTTGGTTACGAACAATTTTTATGTGAAATTGTTTAATGATTGGTCTGGGGGTATCATCGTGTGTTGTAGATGCTGATGATCTTGGTCGTTGTCAGAAGATTTTAGTTGAACATTCCAGTGCGGCCTTTTGTCGGAAACTGCTTTCGGTTTTGGTTTTTGATACGTATTTGAATGATCATTTGCAGGTAGCGACTGACTGTGAGTGCTGCTTGACCTTCTCTTTATTCTTGCTTTTAGTCGTTGAGTGAATGGTTTGACGTAAGCGAAGACTCATACAAGTCGATACATTGACGACTGTCTGCTGATACGATCTAATACTCTGTTGTCTTGCTGCTGATGCTGCATTACTAGAGATAGTTGGGCTGATGAGTTTACTTCGGCTAAAACGTCATGTTGCGGCTGCTCAAGAATCTCAGCGGAACCGATATATCACAGCCTGGTTCTCGAGTTTTACGCCGGCCTGGTTCTTCACAGAGTTCGATTGACTAACAATCTCGCAGAAATAAATAGTCGCTCGGACGTATTAAAAGACTGTAACTTTAATTTTGTTGATTGAAGTCAAGAAAATCTTAAGTGATAATCTATGTTCAATCTCGTGCTGAAGTTTCTAAGGCTTTAGCCAGTAGCTAGTATAGTTACCAACTTCTCATCAAGTAAGCTCAACTAATTTAAAACCCGCAAGATCTTAAGATCTAGCAAAACTTAGCAAAAGGACTAAAGTTGTTAAAGAATCAAATTTTAGTCGATCTGAGAGCCAACTGCTCTGTATAACAGTTTCTAATGGTTCTAAATACATTACGGTTTCGCTAATCAAACAATTGGGTTAAAGTAAATAATGAAACATTTATCATTTGTAACATCATTGCTACTTGTTTCTGATTGGTTAATCAAGAAAATGATTTAGATCATTGTTTACATAGTATATGTCAAAATACTGCAATATTTAATTTTGTTGACATAGGCACGGATGGCTATTACGTTGCTCTAGATGCCTCAAATTTACGGTATTTGAACTTTAATGATAGTAAAAAGTATAATAAAATAAACAACTTAAGAAAATTAAAAATAAATAACAAAATATCGAAAAATGCCAATTTTGCACCATTTAAGTGCTAATAGCCGCACTTGTGGGTCTGATGCAACAACGTTCGTTGGGTCCATGAGTAGTTTAGAGGTAACCCTAACCGTCTGCCATATCCTTGGGTTGCTCGGGTTTTGCTTTCCAAAAATCGGCGGGGTGTACAGATTTTCGGTCCCAACTTCTAAAAATTTTCAGTTTTGACCATTTTTGAGTTTCGACAAATTTCAAGTTTTTTCAGTTTCAAAAATTATTTCTTGCTGTCTGATGGCTTTTGTAGCTGATTTGAAGTGGCCAACATCGCCGGCCCTGTTTTCGATTTCGGAAACACCATCGTAGAATAATGGCGCTAACTTCACGACTGGCCGGTTTAGTTCTCCATGTGCCATTTGGACTCTTGCTGATCTCACAACCCCGTCGTTGCCAAAAAAGATTTCAATTATTCCTCCAAGTTTGTACTCACAGCGTTTCACAGAGACATCTAATAGCCATACTAACTCGCCTTCTTTCAGGTTTCGCACATGTTCTTTTGACCACTTCGATCTCTGGTTCCATTGCAGAAGATATTCACGAGTCCATCTTTTCCAGATCAATGCGGCATATGCTTGAGCCGTTTTGAAAGATTTTCTCAGGTTGTGGTAGTTTTCACTGGATGGCATGAAAGGTGCACTCGCGTTCTCTCGTCCAAGCAAGAAATGAATTGGTGTGAGGGTCGTCACTTACTGCTGTCAGGGGTCTTGCGTTGAGTGTTTGTTCCACAAGACACATTGTTGTGCTGAGTACCTCTTCGGTATGGCCTCTGCTGTCCAAGACTGCAATCATGACTTTCTTGCAACTTCGAACCAGTCTTTCCCAGATTCCACAGAAGTGAGGAGCTCCAGGAGGATTGAATTTCCAAACAATCTTTTTCTGTGCTAAATCACTCTCAATCTTATCTTGGTCCCACTCGTTCGTGAATGCTTTCAGCTCATTGGCTGCTCCAACCATGTTTGTTCCGTTGTCACTGATGATGGTACTTGGGTAGCCACGTCTTGCGATGAATCTTGTCACAGCAGCTAGACATGACTCGGTGTCCAATGACTGTGAGACTTCGATGTGCTGCTCTCGTTGTCAGGCAAGTGAAGAGGCAGCACCATCTCTTCATGGTACGTCGTAGGAACTTGACTTCGAAGGGTCCGAAGTGGTCGACTCCGGTATGAGTGAATGGGAACACACGTTCACCAAGTCGTTCTCGGTGTAGATCCGCCATCGGTGGGTTTATTGGTTTGGCGTTCCTTTGTCTGCATTTGATACACCTCGACTTGATTTTTCTCAATGCATTCCTCAATCCGATGATCCAGTAATCTTGTTGAATCATGTTTCTCAGATATTCTGTGCCCTCATATAGGTTTTCTCGATGTGCTATCTCCAACAGAAATTGTACAACTGGATGTTTTGCTGTTAAAAGTATTGGGTGTTTGGCATTGTAAGCGAGGTTTGAATGCTTCAGTCTGCCTTTCATCCTAATTGCTCCATCTTCCTCTATGAAGTGTGACAATTTGGCGATGTTCATTGTTTTCGATATTTCTTTGCTGTTTGCTATCGACTTTGAAACATTCTGGAAGCTTTCGGTTTGCTTTGAGGGTATCCTTGAGGCCTTCGATGGACTTTCCTCGGGTTCCGATGTCGGCAGTGTTTTCGACACCTTTGACATGTCTCCATTGATCCATCGATGAGTTTTTCAGTTTTTCCGCTGCTCTGCTCGCAACGGACACTTGTTGTTTCTTGTGCACTGCCTATAGCCACTGTAGGACCGTTGATGAATCGGTCCAATGGAAGATTTTGTCAATTTTGACATCATTCTCGTTTAGAATCTGCTTTCTGAGACAAACTCCGTAAACTGCGGCTTGGAGTTCTAACTTCGGTATCGTCATGTGTCTGATGGGTGCCACACGACATTTCCCTATTACATATGTCAGTTTTAGCGTTGCTGCATCTTGCAGATATGCCACAATACACATTGCTTCCTCTGATGCACCAGAAAAGATGTGAAGTCTCAGGTTTGTGCATCCTTTTTCAAAGTAAAGTCGGTTTATTGACATCGTTTTTATTTCTCTCAACTCAGAGCACCAATCACTGAACAGTTTTGAGTGTTCTGCTGACAACTCTTTGTCCCATGCTTGTCCCATTGCTGCCCAACTGCTTTTGAGTAGGAGCCGCATTCTTATCGTGAAGGGTGAACTTATCCCAAGTGGGTCGAACACTGCTGAGACAAAGGATAGGACAATTCTCTGAGTTAATTTTGCCGGAAATTCTTGCTCAGTTCCACGACAGACAATGAGACTGTCCGTGTCCACATTCTAGTTGACTCCTAGGATTGAAGATGATTGTGGTTCTTCACAACTATCATTGATCTGTCTGCCTCTGGGATTTGTGACTTGACTTCATCGTCACTTGTTATCCATTTCGTCAAATTGAATCCACCTTTGATGAGGATGTCTCTGACTTTCTGGTAGACTTCGATTGCTTCTTGAGGGGTTCTCACTGACTTTAGGAAGTCGTCCATGTAGAAGTTTCGCTGAACTGTTCTGACAAGACTTTCGTCGTTGACTGCCTTATCTTTCGCGACTTGGTGCAAAGCACAATTTGCACAAGTCGGCGAGCTTTTCGTCCCAAAAACGTGGCGTGTATACTCATAGACTTCTATTCTCCGCTCTGGATCTTCTCTCGAAAAAAATCGTAAACATCGGCTATCATCGTTTGGGACAGCAACTTGAAGAAACATTGCTTCCATATCGGCTGATAAAGCTATTTGGTGTTCTTGGAAGCAAAAAATGATTCCGATCAGACTCTGCAGCCGGTCTGGTCCAGATAGAAGTTTGTCGTTTAGGGCTACACCTTGGTACTTTGCTGCTGCGTTGCACACTCTTCTGACTTTTTCGGGTTTGTGCGGGGTTATGACGGGATGATGTGGCAAACACCATTGTAGCCTGTTTCGGGTTTCATTGAGTTCGGTTTGATCAACTTTCCGAACGTATCCAGCGTTGACATCCGCGTCAATGGTTTCCCGATAGCGCTTTCGTAGCGTTTCGTTTTTCTGTAGGCGTCGTTCTAGCGACTTGAGCTGCCCCATTGCAGAGTAGAAGTTGTTCGGCAACTTCATTTCATCCTCTCGCCACAGAAGTCCAACTTCGTATCTTTCACCGTTGAATCGGGTCGTTTGTTCCAACGTCTTGATTGCTCGTTGTTCGTTTTTTGAATGACCTGTGACATCGCACTTTGAGGCGTAGGACTCGATATCTCACCACTTACTCAACTGGTTTGCCAATTTGTCATCTGCAGTTGATGTTGCTGTGGTTGCAAGTGTTGCTTCTTGCTTCGCTGGGAGGGGTCCACTTAAGGCCCAACCAATATTTGATTTCACTGCCCATGGTGCAGTTTTGTCTTCCGATCTCTTGAACTCAAAAGGGTGATGAATGTCGTAACAATCGTGTCCAAGAATCACTTGAACCTCGTTTAGATTGTAGTTCTGACTTGGCAAGTTCCTCAAAAGTAGGTAGCGGTCTTTCAACTCTTGCAGCTCCACAATCTGGTCAACCAATTTCGGTTTTTCGTGTACGTAGAATTGCACTGTTGTCAATGGTCGAGACTTCTTACGGTCTGACGCAGCTATCGGCACTATTTCAATCTTTACAACCTCTGATCCATGGATCCCTGCTACTGATAGAGATGCTTTTCGGCCTTGGAGTTGGAGTTTTGACACCACTGCTTTGTCCACAAATGAGATTGAGGATACCGAATCACACATTGCTAATACATTTAGGTTTAAGTCTCTGTTTGTCAGCCTCCTTGGGTGATGTTAGTTGCTACTGCCGTTGTAGCATCTGAGACATTCTTTGTAGTTTCCTTCTTCGGTAGGTCGCTGTGCTAAAGCCTGTTATGTCGCCTTCCACAGCTGGGTACACTGAATGTCCTGCTTTTGCAGTCCTTCGACATGTGACCTGGTCTCAAACAATTGAAACACAGTCGGAACATCTGGACTTGCTCTCGTCGTTCATTTACTTTCATCGATTTAAACTTTTCATAAGTCCAAACGGGGTGTTGTCCGTTTTTGAAGGGACATTCAAAATACCTGGGTTTGCTTGACTCTTCAGCGTTTGATGCAAAGGTACTCGTCTTCGGTTTATCACGGCTTTGAAATTTGTTTCTGTCAAACGACGAGTTTGTCTGCGCTAACAAGTTCTCATGAATTACAGCTGTGGAGGCAAGCTACTGTTTGAAAATAATCGGGTTGCCTCTCTGTAGTCGACGATCTTGCATATACTGCAACCACTGTTCTCTCAGTTGCGGAGAAAGTTTTCTCATTGTTGAACTAAGCCCTGCTTCGGCATCTATGTCTGATGTGTACCCAAGTTGAGTCAAGGTGTTCACCACATTTGTAACCACATTTGCAAACTTGATGATGCTCGCGGAATCGTCGTGCCGAATTGGAGGATGAGTATGTATTTTCTTGAATTGAGCATTGACTATGACATCTGATCTGCCATACTTCTCACAGAGTATATCCCAAGCATGATAGTATGATTGTGATCTGAATCCCATTCCCGATATTGCTGCTTTCGCCTGACCCGTGAGACTGGTCTTCAGGCATTGCATCTTTTCCGTATCGCTGATTGGCTTTTGATGAACAACAACATCAAAAAGACCTGACCATTCTGGCAATTCCGGGGGGTCTCTTGAAAACTCAGTTTGAATTTTGGCAAGCCACTGGCACCACTGCTTTGTACTGATTGTTAAATGACTTGGGAATTGGTTTGATTCATTGTGCTTCTGTTTCTGCTCTCGGCAGACCTGCTTCGACAGTTTTTAATAGGACTCTGACTCCTGTTTCTGTCTTGAACTGCTGACGTTCCCTGCTGCTGAAACGTCGTCCTCTTAAACTGCGGCGCTGGTGGGTTCGTTACTCTAATTGGTTTACGGATTTCTGGTTTCTTGAGAATGCTCGGTTCAGTCAGTTGCGTTGGGAAAAGTCCTTCACCCGGTTGGAACAGCGGGGTAGTTTTCGGGTAGGTGCTGAAACGTTTGTCAACTCTGTCCTGTGTGACATTCGTTGGAGGGTCGATAACAAAATTTGAGGTAGTGGCCGTCTAGGGACAGACTGTTGAGCCACTGATTCTGCCCACACGGCTGTTCTTTCGTGATTTTCTCTTGATCAAACACTTTCTATCTCATCTGCCACTGATCCAGATGCTCTTGAGCTTCATTTGGTCAGCTCAAGTTTCAGACGTCTTTGTTCTTCGTCTTCCTCTGCTTTCTTTTCTTTCGTTTTCCAAGGCCCGCTCATGCTGTCGAAGACGCAGTTTGTCTTCCTATTGTTGTATTTTTCGACGTAACTATTGTTCTTGTTGATGTTGTTGTAACTCTTGTTCTCGCTGCTGCTGTAGTTGCTGTAAACGAAATTCTTATTGCTGACGACGAAGTTCTATTTCCTCACGCTCCTGCTCCAACCCCAACTGCCGCTCTCGCAGTCGTTGCTCTGTTTCTTTCTTAGCTCTTAGGTTTTCGAGCTCCATTTCTTCGACCTGTCACCTTCTCGATGATCTCGAGTTAGCGATACCTTGTTGTTTTCTGCTTCCTTTTGTAGCAGAATGCCTGGAAGAGACCTCGACGTTCTCCTCCGCGTTTCCTAATGCTCCATTTCCTGTGTGAATTACAGTTTCATTTGGGTCTTTGTCAACAGTCGATGTGGATCACACTAATGATGTTTGATTTCCACAATCCTTGCTGGGCCTGTACTGCTTGATCAGGTCTCGATATTAACTTCTAGCGTTACTGAAATTCGCAAACCCTTGGGGACAGGCTTTTGTCTTCATTATTTGAAGAGTTTCTGCAAAAATGTCAACTAGCTTTTCTAAGAACCGTTCTGCCTGATTACACAGTATCTGTTTTTCGGAGTCGCTTTAATTTTCTGCTTTCAATTTCATTTCGAGTTGTAACAATTCGTTCTCGATTGGAACAGAATCTTCCAATAATTTGTACTGTTGCAATGTATCTTTCCGGTAGTCGACGACTACTGCGCGACAATCGTCAATGTCTTGGAGATCTGGTACTTTGTAAACTACCCATCGTAAAACTTTATTCTTTTCTTCTAACATACGCTTGGTGTCATTGTCAAAGTTTTCAAAATACTTTGGTTTAATAGTAACCTCTGCTGTTCTCGGTTGTCTTCCAAGTTGTCGTACGTTTTGTAGAAACAACGATAAACACCTCCGGCCGTCATTGTTTTGTTTTGTGTCAGGTAGCCTTCTAGCTCGTTGAGGTGTCTGGAGAAGGACTTGAGTAGGTCAGCTTGCTCTTTCTCTAACGTCATGAGTTGACCACTCGCTTCCCAATCAGCTGTCTTCCAGTGTCTGTTGGGACTTTTGCTGGCCATCGTTGCTGGTTGTGTTTTGGTCCACCAGGTCGAATCGAAGATTCGTTGCTCTTCGTGTCACTGCTGTTGTTGTTGTCCGGGTCAGCGGACCAAATGTTGCGGCTGCTCAAGAACCTCAGCGGAACCGATATATCACAGCCTGGTTCTCGGGATTTACGCCGTCTTGGTTCTTCACAGAGTTCGATTGACTAACAATCTCGCAGAAATAATTAGTCGCTCGGACGTTTTAAAGGACTGTAACTTTAATTTTGTTGATTGAAGTTAAGAAAATCCTAAGTGATAATCTATGTTCAATCTGGTGCTGAAGTTTGTAAGACTTCAGCCAGTATATAGTATTGTTGCTAACTTCTCGTCAAGTAAGCTCAACTAATTTAAAACCCGCAAGATCATAAGATCTAGCAAAACTTAGCAAAAGGACTAAAGTTGTTAAAGAATCAAATTTTAGTCAATCTGAGAGCCAACTGCTCTGTATAACAGTTTCTAATGGTTCTAAATACAATACGGTTTCACTAATCAGACAATTGGGTTAAAGTAAATAATGAAATAATTATCATTTATAACATCATTGCTACTTGTTTCTGATTAGTTGATCAAGAATATGATTTAGGTCCTAGTTTACATAGTAAATGTCAAATTACTGCAATATTAACCTTTGTTGACATAAGCACGGATGGTTATTACGTTGCTCAAGATGCCTCAAATGTACGGTATTTGACCTTTAATGATCATCTAAAGTATAATAAAATAAAGAACTTAAGAAACTAACAATGAATAACGAAATATCGAAAAATGCCAATTTTGCACCATTTAAATGCTAATAGCCACACTTGTGGGTCTGATGCAATGACGTTCGTTGGGTCCATGAGTAGTTTAGAGGTAACCCTAACCGTCTGCCATATCCTCGGGTTGCTCTGGTTTTGCCTTCCAAAAATGGGGGGGGGTGTACAGATTTTCGGTTCCAACTTGTAAAAATTTTCAGTTGTGACCATTTTTGAGTTTTGACAAATTTCAATTTTTTTTTAGTTTCAAAAGTTATTTCTTGCTGTCTGATGGCTTTGTAGCTGATTTGAAGTGGCGCCAACACGTCAGTTGAAGCGTTACAGAGAGGTGTAACATCCAATGAAGGAAGGCCAAAACTGCTCGTCTTGACGCAACCAAATGGGACCTTTCCAACAAAATTGGCGATTAAGAATTTTTTCGGCTGAAATTCCTCGTGATACGCAATCAGCAAGATTGTCTTCTGTTGGTACAAGTTTCCAATTTTCTGAAGGAATGATGCTCTGAATCTTGGCAACTCGGTTAGCAACGAAAGTCTTCCATTTCCTAGGTATATCCCTAATCCAAGCGAGGGTCACTTGTGAATCGGTCCAAGCAAAGACTTTGGGGTAGGGAAAACGTCTGTCATTGATGGCTTTTTTCACTGCTTGAGACAATTGTGTTCCAAGAAGTGCTGCACAGAGTTCTAAACGTGGGACACATAAAGTTTTGATTGGTGCAACGCGTGTTTTGGCTGTTAGAATTTGTGTGTGCACTCGGTCGTCCATTTGCTCTCGCACGTAGACAACTGCGGCATACGCTTTGGTTGAGGCGTCACAAAACACGTAAAGCTCCAAAGATGACGAAAATGGTGCTGCAAAAAATTCGTCGTTCAAGTTTGATCTTTTCCACTTCTCTGAGTTGATGTCAAAATCTTCCGTATTGTTCTAGGATCTTTAACGATAGGGTTTCGTCCCAGGTCAACTTGTCCATCCAAAGAATTTGCAAGAACAACTGAACTGTTGTTGGTGAAAACCATCCGAGTGGGTCAAACAACTTTGTGACTTCCGATAATTTTTTCCTCTTTGTGTTGGGAAATTCTTTGTCCAGGCTAACTGTGAAGGTGAAATGATCTGGAACAGGGCTCCACTTTAGGCCAAGGTTTTTGAGTGTGTAGTTGTCACTGTTGATTATCATTTTGTCTGAAGTTTCCCGAAAACTGGAAGGCAATCGCTCAACAAGTGATGAAACGCTTGATGTCCATTTTCTTACATCAAAACAAGCTGTTTTCAGTGTTGCGATTATTTTGTCCTCAAGTTGAGGAGCCTGCTCTACATCTGAGGCTCTTGTTAGCAAATCGTCCACATACATGTCATTATTGATTGAAAGGCAGAGGTTGCTGTTGGTGAGAGGCCTTTGAGAGGTCTAATTGAGTGGTACTTAGATGATGCTATTCCATTGGTCACTATTGTCATTCTGTATGTTTTAAGTTCTGTGTCATTTTGGTTTCTCCATATAAAACCCTGTAAAAATCCTTCATCTTCAAGTTGAACTTGTCGGTACATCTTGGCAATGTTGGCAGAAAGTGCTACTTGATGAAACTGAAAACGAATCAGAGTTCCAAACAGATCACATGAAGTTGAGGTCCAACCATGAGACGGTCGTTTAAAGATACTTCGCTGGCTGTGTTAGCTGGAACATTGAATACGACTCTGAGTTTAGTTGTGCTGCTGGCATCTTTGATGACACAATGATGTGGCAATTAGAAATAGTTTGTTGCGGGCATATGAATTTTATTTCTGGGAACTTATCCATGTGTCCAAGTTGAATGAATTCCTGAATGAACTGACTATATCTGTTGTATACTTCTGGTTGTTTCTCCAGTCGGAAGATGAGGCTCCGTAGTCTTCATTTCGCTGGATAGTATGAGTCACCCAGGGGTTTGGCGTCTTCTTTGAAAGGGAGTTTAATAACAAATCTTCCCTCCGAGTTGCGTCGGGTGGTAGTTTTGAAGTGATCTTCGCATTTCTGTTCTTCTGATGTCCACTGTGTTGCTGTTGGAATATCTTCGATCTCCCAGAATTTTTGTAAATTGTCTGGTCCAGAACAAAAGAAAAAAGACTGAAATTGAGTACTCTTCTTTTCAGGATGGCTCTCACGTCCAATCACGAGCCAACCAAAACAAGATAGGCGGTAGGTAATTGGCTTTTCAGGCTCCTTGATTCTGTTGTCTCCAATTCTGAACTCTTCATAGTGTCCTGCTCCAATTATCAAGTCTACGGTGGATGGCTGATTGAAGTTTGGGTCCGCAAGATTCAGGTCCTGAAGTTTTGTCCAACTGCTGACATTTACTTGATGCGAGGGCAGATTGCTGGTCAATTTTGCTAAGACAATTGCTCTGATGCTGATGAAGTCATCCTTCGTTTTCAGAATCAAGTTTACTGATCTTTTGCTGTTGTTGTATTTTTGATCTCCGAGCCCAAAAACTCGCCCTTCGGCTTCTTCTTTTTTCAATCCAAGGCGTTGTACTGCATCTTCCGTGATGAGGTTGCTTTCGGATCCTGAGTCTAGAATGGCTCTGATATCAGTTGTTTTTCCGTTGTTGTCAACTGAAACGATTGCGATGGGAAGAAATACTTCCTCTTCTTCTTCTTCTTCATTCTGCGACTGTGCTGCGGCTGTAAATTTTTCTTTGCTTTTGTTGACTGTTTTTGATGCTTGATTGCTTGCTTCTTGTGGTGACGAACTGCTAGTTGTAACCGTTGGCGCTGTTGAAGCTGTCCTCGAGTTGCTATTGGCTTCCAAATGCAAAAGACTGTTGTGCTTTCGTTTGCCTTTCTTACAAGTTGAACCTTTGCATTGTTCACTTCGGTGTCCAGGGCGTAGGCAGTTGAAGCAAAGTCCTTTCGTCTTGATCAACTGAGGTCGGTCCTTTGAAGTTTTGGCATTGATAGGTTTTGTTGTTTTCGTAGCAAGCATTCACGCGTTGTAGTTGCTGATGTGGCTACATGTGAATGGAGTCTTCGAAGTTAAGGGCTGCTTGTGGGCTTCTTGTCGATCGCTGATGCTGACTGTTGAGTGGTTGCTTCAAGGGCGCGTGTTGTTTCTTCCATGAAGTTTTTCATATCAAGATAGCGTTGAGGATTTCTTCCTGGTGATGAAAGGTCCCAACATTTTCTCGTTTCGGCGGGCAATTTCTCTGCAATGAGGTACATGAAAAAGTTGTCCTGATCGTCCACTGGCTGTCCAAGGTTGCTGAGCGCTGATCTGTGTTCCATGAGATCTCGAAGTACATTTGGGTTTTAATTTGTTACCACTTTCTCTGAAACTATTTCGTGAATATTAGCTCGTAAAATCAGACGTTTGTTGTCGAATATGTTCGTCAGGATGTCGTATGCTTTACTGAAGTTTGCGTATGTGATTTGGAGAGAGGTCAAAAGCTTTGCGGCACCTCTTTTCACTGACGTGAATAGATACTGAAACTTTTGACTGTCTGTTATCTAGCTGTTGCTTGTCACTGCTCCATTGAATTGGTCGAAGAAGGACGTCCAATCCTTGTAGTCTCCACAAAAAGTTGGCAATTCCAGCTTGGGCAGTGTCACATTGGTGATGGCCGTTCCAGTTGCTAATTGTGGCTGGGGTTCTTTTGTACATGACAATGCGGTTGATTAGGTCAACATGTTGTCCTATCTTGTCGTCGTAATCTTCCGATTCTTCGATTTCTTCGTCGAGTCTGTCGGTGTCATCGATCAAGTTTTGAACTTTCTGATTCATGTCTGACAGGTAAAACTGTTTTTTGTCAACAATGTCGAGATTTGCTCCAGTCGTATGAGCTCCTCTTCACTGACCTTTTGTCCAGGTCTATCTCTAATTGTTTTGGCTGTTTAATGTGTTTGCAACGGTGCGGTGGACTGTTCTTGACTTTTTCAATCTCTCGAGGTTTTCTGTCATTGTTGAAAACTTTTGTTTGGTGCTTTGTTGTTTGTCTGTGGCTTTCGTGACTAATAAGTTGCTTTTTCTTTGCTGTCTCGTTGCCTTTGCTATGTTGGTCTTTGCTGTGTCTTTGTCTTTGCTGTGTTTGTTTTTGCTGTGTCTTTGTTTTTGCTGTGTCGGTCTTTGGTTTGGGTGTCTTGATGCGGATGATTTTTGCTAGATGTAAAGAAAGAAAAACCCAAAAGATTCCCACTCTCTGTCCCCCCGACCAATAAGACAACCACAAAACACACAAAAAAGGTTACACTTGGTCTTAGAACCGCCAAGGTGACAGTTAATGCTACCTAGTTTGACGGTTTCGCCCTCATTGGTTTTCAAAGAATTGACTCAAAAAACACTTGGCATATATTCGTTCCCCCACTAGATAACTCTTGTTCCGGGACCCAAGTTAATCAGCCTGTCAGTAAGTTTAAGTTAATCAACTAAAATGAACTGAGGGGGGATGGTTATCTAGTGGTTGTCCGCCTTTTTTATGATTACCTTTTTTTTTGATACCCCAACTTAGCCTATCTTAGTCTTATGTACCTCACCCGATAGAGAATCTAATGTCTAATGTGAGCTGTTCCTAACCCGCGTGCGTTTGCTCACTCTAATTCTAAGGTATATAGTATGATTTTGTTCGGCTGACCAGAAATGAATACAAGTTCATTTCAATATACTCAATTACTAATGAAGCTCTGCTTTAACGCTTTTTCGCTTATGTATAGCTTTTTGAATCCAAATGGAAACAAACTTGTCCTTGTGAAAGTTACAATTCTTTTAACTTTATTAGGGTACGTGGTAATTCTTGGTTACAATTTGTTGAGACCTTGAAAGTTGTTTTGACCTTGAACAAACTGAGTGCTAGCATTGACTACAGTTTTCCAGATAAAATCGAGCAATCTTATTGACAATTTTCGTCGAATATGGCGATTCGACGTGGCCATTAAAAGCTTTCGACAATTAATTTGAATCCAGTACTGATTTAATTGGCTGTTAATTTAACAGAAGGGTTATCATAACTACTTTTCTTGTACAATTTATTTTCTCAAAAAGAAAAAAAATTGTATCGTTTAAAATTTTAATCAATATTTGTTCATTTTCCTTGCTCCAAATACTTTTTTTGAAACAAGTAATTTAAATTTTTTCCTGTTTTTAAAAAATGTGTCAAAAAATTAAAAACGAAAAATAAAATTGAAATTAAAAATGAGTGAAAAGGTACCTGGTATCGGAATTTCGTCGAGTGTTTCGTAAGCTCTGACATCCACCTCTTGATCAGCAAAAAGAGCGCTGTCTCCATTCTCAAATTGCAAATAACAAGCTCCGGTATCAACCGCACAATCAACTGCAACCGGGTTAGGCCAAGGGTGAAATACAAATGGGTTGTCATTTGCGTTAAAATGTCTGGATTTTGTTGTCCTCAAGCCCTCTCCGTACACAACTATACTCGTTATCTGGTTTACTTTGAAATCTGGTTCGTTTACGACACTCCGAATCGCACAGGAGACCTCGCGATAAGTCATCGATTCCGGACACTGTGGGGTGTAGCCAACTAAAACGCATAACCCCGGAGTTACATCTATAGTTGGATGCAATTTGAAATATTAAAAAAACTGGCTTAATTTTTACTAAGAGAGCGTTTACAATTTTGTCTACAAGAGATTGTTTTCACGAATTTGTCATGGATGGGGGGTGTACGATGCACTTAATTGCGAAAGACCGTCTATGGTTGCGAAGTCTAAATTACCAGCAGATAAATTTCAGGTCATGTCAGAACTTAAAAGGCCGGGTTATAGGACCACTGGTATAAGAATAGAGTAGTAGCCCTACTCTTGTCTTATTTTCTAGTCTGCAATTAAAGAGCACTGAATTGCAAGTATCAACTAATCAACTAACATAGCCAGCAGATTGCCGGAAAATAGCCACCATTCACTCACCTCCTTTGGGATTAAAACTGTTCGAAAAAATAACGAGAAAAATTGTCGGCAGTCTAATTGAATAACAATAAACTTAATACCAATACCGATTAGCAGCATACTCTAAGGAACTTCGATAACTTAATGAACAAAGATTTTAAACTTTCCTAGTTCTCGGTTTTATTGGTTTATCCCGCTACTTTTGATTTCTTGTTTTCAACTTCTGACCATGTTGGCGGATCGATATATTCATCGGAGAGAATTGTGAGTGGTATCAATAAAAAGCTCGTCCAGCGTAGAGTCCGGAATTAAAACGATTTTTAGACTTTCGTGTTTTTCGCGGAGATATCGAGGTTTAAAGTTTTGTTTGAACACTTGATGGTTGGTATGATTTTGTTCACATTTTTGTTCAAATTAAGTTCTTTTTCTGTAAAAACTACATCAACTCAGAATTACATTTTATGTTACAAATGAAACAATCTGGGGTTACTAACACACGAAATGCCATAAAAAGGGTAGTTCTCGGTTCTTAGGGAAGTTTACTATAAAAAAATGGAGAAATGATTTTTTAAAAATAATTTCATACTTTCTTTCGATTTTTCTAAGTCACTCAGAGACTAATCATTTTTCAAAATCATGACAAAACTTATTTAAATTTGAATGATGCCCAATGAACAAATAATTTGTTTTTAAGGAAACGCTCATTTGGTTTTATGGCTCAGACTGAGTTTTTGTAATTTTTATTGAAATTTTGATTTTCTTCTTGAGATTTAAGTAACAATTTGCAGCCCTACGACATAAACTAGATGACTTGAAGAATGTAATACGCATCCTGAGGACCAATAACCGAACCTATGTAGTGATTTGAGTGGACAGATAATGGCTATTAAAACTTCAAATATATCTTTTCGAAAAAAAAATTGAAAATGAACCGATTTAAAATTGTTTATGTGAACTGTTAGTATATCAAACTGTTGACAGGACCACCTCTTCCTTATTGCAACCAAATTGAATCTAATTACCGAATCCATTTTTTAATTATTGTCTTTATGATCTGGATGCAACAATTTTTCTGGATGCAACGAGATTTTTGATTAATATTTTCATAAATTTTGATTCCTCTGAAATCTTATCACATTATCCTATTATTTCCAATTCCCATTTGAATAGAGAAGACTTTCATTGGATCTTAGATAAAGTTTGCAGAAAAACGTATCGTTTCAATGGCTTCGACACTGTCTTCTGGCACTTTTCTTTTGATTTTTTTGGTTTTTGCCTAGATTTGTTGGCGTTTTCATAATCATACGACTTATTGTGATGAATTAATGATGATTTAAGAAAGACACAACTTATTGCCTTCTCATCGAGGCATAACTTATTATAACTTAGGCATTATTGATTTAAGTTGAAAGCTACTGAGTTTAATGGCTTTGATACTACGGGTTTTCGTGGTTTTAATGTATTTGTTCATATTTGATGTTTTTGTGAAGTCATAATGTTACAAAGAACAATTCCATTGTTGTTAAAACATTCTTTGAAAATGAACAAATTTGAAACGAATATTTCGTTTTTTAATAGCTCCGACACTTTTCTCAGTTTGGTTTTTCAGTTTGCTGTTTTTGCATGTTTACCTTATTTTTGTAGTCGTAACGAGCTGGGGAGTCTCAAAAACTGAGTGTCGAGCGAGTGACATTACTCAATGCAAACAATTTACAGCAAATAGCCTTGAAGTTTTTGTATTTTATTTGTTCTCAATGGTTTTTTAGGTTTTCTCAAGTTTTTAAGTTTTCTCAAATTTTTTAGGTCTTTTTGTTATATTTGTCAACTTGTATCTAACTCTCATCATTGAGAGGCCCCATCCACTTCCTGTTAGTTCGAATATAAAGTTGGCTATTGATATTACGTCGTAACTGAAGTTTTGTTTGTTGACCAAAATGTGTTTTCAAAAAAAGTTTTGTTTGTGATATCTGTGTTCTTTTTTCTCTTCTTTAAGTTCGTTCGCGTAATAACAGATCCTAAAGATCTTCAATTTAGGCCCAAAGGAACATTTTTCTTCTTTCAGTAGAGTTTTAACTGAAATATTTATATTAACTATTCGAAATAAATAACATAATATTCAAATAACAGCGCGAGGTTTCAATGGCTTAAATTATTTTTTTTTTTCGAAACTTGTTTGTGTTTTCAAAACTTTTCTTCATCTTTAGTTCGTTTTTGTGGCCTAATTTGACTAAAGACAGATTTAATTGATTTCGTGATGACTTGTTTGTAAATTTTTAAAGGTTTTTTTTCGTTAAAATATAATCTATGTAATTATTTGGTTCAAACAATTTTGGTCGATTTTCGAATTTCTCCTGATTATTGTTTCTTTTTGTCGACTTGTTACCGAATCTTTTGGATAAAAAAATCCCATCTGCTTTCTAGCAACGAAGAAATAAAATTGCTTAGTGAAGATTTTTTCTGATTGTATTTTGACGTTGTTACTAGGTGATTTCAAGTTTAGATGTTGAATTTCTGCCGTAAAAATAAATATTTTTTCTTTTTAATTAATTTGTTGTTTATTTTTGTTCTCCCGTAGTCTTACTAATGGCGTAAGATCTCGTGAGTGATGTAATGAGGCATGACATAATGCTGTTCAATTACTAGTTCGTGTTACGGTTTTTTTTTCAACTCAAAGCTCTGTTTTAGATTATCTCTTCATTTGGTTGACAGCCATTTCAAAAATGTAGATGAGCGCGGGTTGGAACACCAAGTGAAAACGCACATTAATGAGCCTCTTTGCTTTGAATCCATTCAATTGAAACAGAGAGTGAGGTAAGTCAGAAGTGAAACGTGACAAGTAGTAACTTATGTAAAACGAAAAAGGGTGAAATAAATTTAAAAAATATCGTAGGACAAGTCCTGATCTACAATTCAGACAATTTTTTGACTAAACAAAGCACTCGACCTAAAATGGACCATGAGTGGACTAGAAAAACAACTTAGAAACAAATGCAATGAAAAAACAGTAAAAATCAAAATCAAAATGCCGCATCAAAAAAAATGACAATCGAGAATGCAAATTTTTGTTCAAACATCGTTTTCTCACTCTGCTCTAGAAATGGAGTGAAATAAAATTAAAAACTCACGCCAAAAAACTACTTGCTTTTTTGCTTCACCTCTTTTTTTGGCGTAACCATTATTTTGATAAATTAATGTGAAAAATGACGATTTGGTGTAATTATTAACATAGGCCGATGAATTTAAAAACCGAACAAATTTATTTATTTCATCATTGATTGCATCGGATATGGAATAACTTCGACCAAATGCAGCTAGCACCTATTTTGGAAAGTGAATATATCGCTCTGAAGTTGTCGAATTGACCTCAAATTTTGTGGGTAGACTACTTTCTGCGCAAAAATGCACATTTGCATTGAGATTACACCCCACGGACCCCTAACAAACGTAAAAATGATTCTATTTGATCAATCTTCTGTTCTACCGCTCACTGTGCAGCCTACCTAGCAGATACTCAGATGATGACAACTTGATATTAGGAAATCATTATGTGTATTACCCAATACACTGAACGGGGGGGGGGCAGTAGAAAATTACCCGCCCCATCTTAATTGGTTATGGGCTCTCGCTCACCTTGCGTGAAGTTATCCCCACCTCGGAAATTCAACACGAACATTTCTACGTGCCCCATATACTCCATACGCACTTCATAAAACGGCTTTCCATCCTCGTAACCAAAGTTGACAAATGGGTCCGTTTTTCTATGGAAATAGGGCTCAATTTCAATCTCAAATTCCGTCGAGGGCCCATAAGCTCCATAAAAAGTAGTCGCAGTTACACTGGTAATTTTTCCAGGCGTAACGTCAGTCAAACTACAGGACGACAGTTGAACTTCGTTTTTGGTACAGTTGGTCTGATGTTCTTCAGAATCATAATTTTGGTACTATTAGGCGACCATTTGACCAAATTAAAATTGTATTTTGATAGAACTTATGTGCTTTCGCTATTGTAGTTTTGTATTATTAGCGATATTGATCACAAAATTTATAGTGCTTCGATCGGAAAACTGCTCAAAAAACTTTTGTAATTTAATTAATATTAAAACTGATATCTTTTTTGTCGAAATTTTTGTAACCATAATCAGCTCATGAGTTTTTTTTGTTCAAACAACTTCATAACTGAAAAAAACACAATGAAAAACCAAAATACAAATCAACAACTAGAAATAATTTTCTTAATTTCTTAAACAAATTCAACAATCAGATTTTTTGTTCAAACATAACTTGATAACTGAAAAAACAATGAAAGAACAAAAAATAAATCAACAACTAGAAATGCCTGCACTCAATCACTTTTATCTAGTGACCTTAGCTACAATTTTGCTTGCATGATTTAACAAAAAGTGACATCAACATCTGCTGTTCAACCAGATTTTTTTTAAATCTGTACAGTCCAGATATATCAATTTATCAAATAAATTAACTCGAAACAATCAGTGCCATTTAAAATTGTATCTCAAAATCGTATTATACGTGTTTAGATTGTAAGCGTGTGCGGACAACAACGACAGCAAACAAAACTGTTTCAATTTTGCTTCAAAAATGGAAAAATCTATGAAATTTGTCCGCAGAGCCTGTTTTTCAGCAAACTTGGACAAAAGTGACCCAATCTTATTGCGATGGACCACAATATTGCTGTCGATAGATGCGATTATGGAATCTAAGTTCCAAAATAATTAACAGTGTGCCAAATAAAAAAACTAATTGTTGTTCAAAGAAGAAAAAATCGTTCCTCGCAAAGCAATTTTGAATTAGGAGGAAAAAAAAATTTGCTAATACCTATATCACGGCTCTCTGAATTGCGTCTCAATTGTTTACTAAACAAATCGGATTGGAAAATATAAGGCTAAGTGAACTAGAATTCTTGGAAGAGACTCTCAAATTGCTTACAGTGATAACGTTTTTTTTTGCAAAAGAGAATAAGGAATCTCTGTTTTTTCTCAGTTTCGCCGCTGCTGTTCTCTATAAAACCTAAATCCTCTTTCTCTTTTCAATAGTGGACAAACCTGTTGTGAATTGAAAAAACAATTATGAAATTTTGCTGACAAAGTTTTCAACAAAAGGCGTAAAAATTCCCTCAAAATTAAAAAATGCACTCTTTGAACCATAAAAAGTTCAAGAAAAAATCATTTATTTCGGCCGCTACAATCTGGAAGGAATCCTCATTATCTTATATCTTACTTTTTATTGGAAATTGAAATTCAATCCGTTGAATCTTCACGATGTAGGGGATTATAAATAAAAAAATTGTTTTTTGATTAGGTTTTTTAAGAAGCATGAAGCATTAAAATTCAAATTTTCCAGAATTAAAGAAAAATTTCATCAAAAGATTTGATTAGAACATTTATTTAGTAGCGATTGTGTTAAATAACAGAGAGACTCTAACAACAATATTTTGAAAACTAATTGGAAATGAATAAAAAATAATAGAAAATAATTCGGCGATGAAACGCTTGTTTCTATTGTGATATGCACGTTTTAGGGCTGTTCTCTATAAACCGCTTTGCAATTTTTTTGTAGTAGTTTCTTTTTATTTTATTACTCTTTTCGTCTCTCAAGAAACAATTAATCAACTTTCAGTCAAGACAATGACTTAAAGGACGATGAATTCCGTGAATATCCGCAACAAAAAAACTGTTGGTGACAACACATCATAGTTCATAAAACAGAAAACGAAAAAGAAAAGACCCATATGAAAAACATTGAATGTTATTGTCTGTTGTTATTGTCTGTTGTCAAAAATAACAGAAACTGCTGATGTATTCTTTAATGTCCTCTGGCACTACATCTACATGCAACAACTCTTCTGCTGAAGACCACTGATTTTCGACGTCATTACTGAACACGTGATGATTGGAAGATTTTTTTTGGGATTTTTTCAGAATTGGAAAAAAAGTTAGCAGCTGGATTAACCGCATTTGAAGGAAACTGAGAAGTTTTCAACAAAAAACAAGAGCTCACAAGGTGTCTCCGAGGTTGTTTTCTATGCATTGATTATCAATGATCTGCTAATGAGGTAAGAAGGCGTCTTCCTAAAACCCACCCAAAATTCTACAACGAAAGGCCACGGGGTTCAGGTAGAGGTTGTAGAGCTTCCAGGATTGAAAAACACAAAAGGCGGCAAAAGTTATGTGGATGGAAAACTAGACACTGAATGCAGGAAACACGAAGAAGAGAACAAACACCAATGTGTGTACATGAGTCTGAAGTTGGCCACACTATATAAAGGGTACTTGGCGTCTTTGATCCCTGGGGGAAAAAGCAGGTGCACTAATTGACAGTATTTGGCCAAATCTAGTTATATTGAACGTTGATGCGTCGCTTGACTTCGTTTTCACTCAATAGGTGGTCGGAAGATAAAAAGAGGAATTTTTCGGAATTTCGAGTTCAGACTGTGTAGGGATAACTTTATCGCCAGCAGAACATAACTACTCTCTAAATATTTGTAAAATTCTCAATTTTTGCTCGATACAGCTCGAACTACCACTTTTCCAACCAAAGACGAGCACGAGTTCCTTGAAATTTATATTTTCGCAGTAACAAATTATCAAAAACAATCTCAGACTGCAAAATCAACACGAGGGAAAATGGGAGGTTTTTAACCTAGGCGCCTTAAACCAGAATACAGAGACTCCAGTAAGAAATTTGGAGGGTAGATAGAGAACTTTTAAACAATTTCAGAAAACAGACGTCCCGTAGCTTGAATTCCGCTTCCTGTCTGCAGATGAGAGAAAAAGTTTTCTCGTTGAGAGCCTAACTAAAACTAACAAAAAGTCACTGGCCAATCCGAAATTGCTTGAACTCATTGAGGGGACAGCCAAGATATTGAGAACATACTAGATAAGTCCTCACACACTCTTTTATTTGTGAGGTGGGAATGTGTTGCTGGAAGTGTTATGTGTTCAAATGGTTCAACCATACAAATTTGTCTACAAAATTCCTTAACTGATGGATGGAACAACATCTGGCCCTGGAGTGCGATGTCAAGGTCATGCATCGTAACAACATTTGAAACTCAGTGATACCACCCCGTAGCCACATTCCGGGCAATTTATCTTCAAAATGATGTTAGGATCTGGCAATGGAGTTGACAAATACAAAGCACGCTAAGGATCAAATTGTAATGATTTTGATGCTGAAATGTTTCGATGTCTTGGCTCCAGGAAGAAAAATCAATCACATTTTTTCCAGTTTACTCAGAAACAAGGTCATCTGATGCGCCACTTTTTTGTAAAGGTGGCTCCTCGGCAATCATATCCTGCACAGAGAGTGTAGTTGGTTTATTTTCAACGCTTTTTGATGCCAATGAGAAGACTAGAAAAAAGTTAGTCTGTCGACTAAACAAATCAACAGCGGTTTCACAACACAAGACCGACAACAATTACAAAAAAAATGATTTTTTCCCAACATGACTGGGGTTCACAAGACGCAGGAACAACCCCTGCTAGCTTTCAAGGGTAGAAATAGACGTCCACATCCTCGTGACTCCTGATTTATGATTCCTGATTCTCTTCAATTGGAACACAAGGAAGAAATTTGACTGGTTCCTGTTCCAACTTTCAGTCGAAAATTCCGAGAGTGATACATTGAAACCATGCTTGAGTTGTTACCATTGAATGAATGGAAGCACTGAAGATTATCAGTTGGCTTAGACCTGAAACCGTCAGGTGGCGCAACAAGCAGACGGGAAATAGGACAAGACAATCTGCAGAAATTTCCTCCGATCACTTTTTTATCTGTGAACACAGAACTGGGTGATGCTTTATTGAGAGAAAATGACTCCGAATTGTCTGCGATGTGTACGGCTGGCAAAAATCTACATTATATGAATACATGGAGCTCAAGGCGTTTATAGAGAGGCACTAACCTTGGATTCAAGGAAACAGCCCATTGTTGCTTTAGTTTCTTCAACAGCAGAAAAATATGGCAAGTTAGCGGCTATTTAGCAGGCACGCTACCCTAAAATTATGCTCAAAAACTATCAGTCAACAGAAACATTTGAGAGCCATTGAAGAATACTTGCAGACCCAAAAAACAAGCAAAAACTTTGAAAAAAAATTCTGTGACAAAACAGAAATCGGACTATTTCAGTTCGCTCTTTTTCAGCAAAAACGTGGCAGCGGATATGACCATAAAACTGTGCCCGTGCCTATATTGGCTGAGTAGATGAAAAATTTGTGCATTTTCTAAGATTTATATTTTTATAAAAAGCTGTGAGATATCTCAAACAAACATTCCCGAGAAAATCTTTACAATCGTTTATTGCTTTTATGGTTATGACAAGCCCAGAGTCGGGATCATTTAAAGATCAGCGTTGAATCAGGAAAAAAACATGATTTATTTTTATCATGACAGTATCAAGATCATGGCAATTTATACCATGAAAAGGGTAACTTTCAGCAATCAGTTATGCAGTTGATATGTACATGATGACTTTTATTCATGCGCATGTTAATTAACATCCTGTTTTCAATATGTGCATACATGTAATTAAGTCTGCCTTTGAGCTACTCAGAATGCGTAACACCCACGCTAATCGTTATTTGATGGACGCCGCCACTCTTTGATCTCATTCTAGAGCGCTGCAATTAAATGCCTCTCTGCAAAATGCCCTCTGCTAGCTGTATGCCTCTCTGCAAATAACACCTCTTCACAAATAATGCCTCTCTGCAAATGCCCTTTGCTAGTTATGCCTCTCTGCAAATCATGCTTTTACGATGTACAAAATGTTTTTAGGAGAAAAGTTAAGTCATGAATATAATGGATAAATAAATAAGGAGTTAGTATAAATAAATAAATATTGGATAATAAGGAGCTAAAGGATATAAGGAGTTAATTAAATAGTTTTGCTTCTCAGTTTCAGTATACGCTATCGAACTCTTCATTGTCGAACTCCAGCTAACCTTCCGCAGCTTGTGTTGAGTTTTGCACAGCTTCCATGTATGATGGATCACACTTTTCCATCGTCCTCCGACCTCCACAAATTTGCATGGCTGCCAGGAGGAGGCGTTATAAATGCTATCACCAACCTCCGAATGCTGAATTGAACTGATTGAATGCTAACAAGGCTGAAACGAATGCACAATAAGGAAAACATAACCGACTAACGTGCAGCGGGGGTGGGGGCAACGGTGGGGATGGGGGGCAACAGCGCGTTGGGGGAGGGGGGCAAACTGTTGGCAATTTCTGCAACCCTTTTAATCTAGCACGCAAATTTCATCAATTTGTCAACATTTAAGCCCAAATACATGCGTTTATCTTTGATTTCAGCGATCTTAAATATACCTTCTAGGCACAGTTAGCTATTTGTTCCGGCATTGAGACATCCTTAATTAATATCCGGCATTGAGACTTCCTCCGCCTCCGACCACCGCCACAAGCACTACTACACCACAACTTTGTGACTCGCACATCGACATCCGCCTCCAACCTCCGCCTCCGACCGCCGCCACAAGCACTACTACACCACAACTTTCTGACTCGCACATCGACCTCCGCCTCCGACCTCCGACCTCCGCCTCCGACCTCCGCCTCCGACCTCAACCTCCGACCTGCGCCTCCGACCTCCGCCTCCGCCTCCACTGCAAAGATGTAATTGCACCAATATATGGTACATGGCAATTTTAGTCGGGGGGGGGGGGGGTAATTCGTCAAAAGTAATCCCATTGCAGCCCAACTCTTACATCATTTTACCCCCTCTGAACAAGTAACCCCCACACTCTTACATCAATTGAACCACCATAGACAAATTACCCCCCCCCCCCACTCTTACAACAAAATGGGAGGATTTTACGGAGGACATTCGACCCGGGTTGTTCTAGTATGTCACATCAGAGTTCCATATATTTTTGTGCGACGAGAAAAGATGCCTCACCTCCTATCGAGTTATTGAAACTCAACTTATTAAAGTGCAGAAAAAGCGTATGCGTTTCTTTACAAATTGTTTTGAAAATATCCCAATTTCTGTTATGTCCATGGAGGTAATTGACGCGGAAGTGTTATTAGTAGTAAAAAATATTCGCCTCACCTTTATCGCAATCTAAACTTAAACTTTTTTCTTTCATTTGTTTTCATTTTTTGTTCAAATGGTCCCTTAAACGTGACTAGGTCCACATTTCCTTCAAAAGTTAAGGAAATCTGGACCGACGTTGTCGTATCTGCAGTTATCGAGTGTGACAAGATAGACCCCACACCAATTGTGAGCCTGACCTCGTCACTGTTCTGAGCGTTGAGAACCCAGATTCGCAATAAGAACCCAATATAGTCCTTGTCCAGGCTCACGTCAAAAAAATTGGCAAACTCAATGGTGTCGGCAAAGACTTCTTGACCACCGTGATCATAAACTTGGTATCGTATACCGAGTCCGAACCCGCTAACTGAAAACGTCAATATGGTTGTAAGGTTCGGCAAAACATTTGAGGTAACAAGTTCTACCGGTTTTGACTTCGTAGAATTTTCGAAGGCGATGATCTCGCTATGTAGATCCACTGCAACAGTTAAAAAGCCAGAATAATTTCGACCAGGTTCCAAAAACCGGAATGGAAAGACGAAAAGAGTGACAACTTCGTCGTTATCATTGACAAATGACGCCCCGTTGCAATCTAGGGTTTGTTCTTCGATGAGAGGGTCAATTTGGGCTGGAAAATAACTGTTTCTTCTTTCGCTCTATGTAATGGTGGTCATATGGTATGTGTTGAACAACTATAGACCGGTCGAGGTGTCCAGACCAACCAAACCTCTGATCAGACCATCTTCGAGCTCACATATGCACACACTGCTCTCGAGTTACAAGTTTGGAAATGCCTTCGAACGTACTTTAGTCTAGACAATGATCTGAACATTTCTGATTAGAGGTCACTTCGGTCTGGGACGGCACTAGACAAGCGAGGATGGTAGTCTTGTAACATCTTACAAGATTCTTGCAAATAACGTTTATCTACGCACTTTGATGTTGCTCATATTTATATGTGCTAGCCGTAGCAATTTTAGGAAATCTCTTTTTTCTTTAGAGGCTATAGAATAGGTTGAATCCTATCCTCTAATCTTCAAGGAAGCTAAAGAAGCTCATGCAGCAGCTAAGGCACGTTTCCGGCGCTTCTTGCAAGACGTTTATCTCGCAAGAGTCTTGTAAGATGGCCGACTATCTTACAAAGCTCGTGCCGTTCGGACGGTTATCTCGCAAGATCTTGCAAGCTTCTTGAAAGAGAATGCATAGTGTTGGAAGATTCTTGCAAGATCTTGCAAGCTTCTTGAAAGAGAATGCATAGTGTTGGGAGATTCTTAAAAGATCTTGCAAGCTTCTTGAAAGAGAATGCATAGTGTTGGAAGATTCTTGCAAGATCTTGCAAGCTTCCTGAAAGAGAATGCATAGTGTTGGAAGATTCTTGCAAGATTTCGCAAGGTAACCGCCCTTAGCCAACTAGGGTGTCTGATCAAATGCGGGTTCGTGCGCAAACTAATCTGATCCGGAGTCTTTCCAGCGCATGTTAGCTTTTTGCACGTATGTACAATAATATCCTTAGCCAGTGTTCATATTTGATGAAAATTAAATTTCATCTGAAGTCAAAAAAGTGCGTCCGTACGTAAAATTATAGCTGTACATTTTCAGAAGCTTTTTTAAAAATCTTGAAGCAGAGAAAAACCGTTTATCTTGTCATTGAGCACATTTCCCAAAAAAATGTTTGCGCATAAACTTTAATATCCTATTTTACGTTAAACTAGCCGCCCAGAAAAACATTGTTTTATTTCATAATTTTGCAAACATTAATAGTTTTTTAGAGCAATAGTTTTTTAGGTCAAGTGGCTTCTTAAACCCTCATGATAGATATTAGTCAGAAACGTTCAATCTTTTCTGTTTCTTCCTGTTTTTTTGTCCTCTAGTTTCAAAATATGTTTCAAATTCTGTTTATGCTATGACAAAATATAGCACGTCCACCTTGGAGGGGTGGTAAATGTTATACACCCACTAAATTGGTTGGGCAGGGGAGGAGCGAAACGAAATAGATCCGAAATTTGAACGTCCTGAAAAACTAGACTCAAATATATTTAGCCCAAAACAGAGGCCATATTTTAGGTTTGACCCCGGAAAAAACTTCTGCAACTCTAAATCAATCAGATCTGAGTACAAATTATATTCGAAAATTATACAATAGAAATCGTTTTACATTTTGTATAATGTAGCAAGCTATTGCAACAATGTTTCACAACAAACGTTATAACTACAAAAAAAATTGAAGAGTTATTTCTACTCCATTCTATTTAAAATTGTATTAGTTTTAAAATAAATATAAACAGTTGCTGGTCGTGACGCTTGATTAAAACTTAAAACTAACTTGCAAAAAATGTTTACATTGCAAGACTTAACAGTGTACATTTATCAAAGCAAAACTTGATTCCGTTTATCTTATTTTCATTGGTTGCCTCATTTTTAATATTGATTAATACCCCACTTGTTTCGTATAAAAACTAGGGAATGGCAGTTAAAATAATTTGTGAAACGTTGCAGAATTTTTGCTTCCAACGGCAGGTACTAATGAAGCGAACAGTTGAAAACAGTTATTAAAAAATGAGTGCTATTGGTTGGTTCTTACAAAAATCAAAAGCAAAAAAACTCTTTTTAATCAAAAAGGAAGAGCGCGTGCATAAATAGCCGAATGTTACGATATTGTTGCGCGTGAGTGAACAGCCGAAAATGCTTATGTATATTTATATATACTTCAACTGTTATCTTATAGTGTAGCTTAGCGCAACTTGATGGATTCTTTTTCGTGAAAAAGGTCACCCTCTTGCAGCTGTTATTTTTTACTCCGTTTGTAACTGTTGCAGGGTGCCAATTTTACGGCCACATTGAAGTTTTTTGTCACCAATTGAAAAAAAAAGACTTTTAAGAACTTTCTGCGTAGAAAAGGATCTTGAAACCTGAAACTGGAACTGTGTTGAGTTTCTAAGTTAGCTATGCTAGCTATTTATCGGTCAATGAGAATCTATTGAGCTAAAGAACTGCAGAAGACCATTTCTTTCCAGAAAGTTCTTACCTAAACTTTCGTAAGCTTCAGTATATTTTTCACAATTTAATTTAATGATAGCTCTGGGTTATAGATCTCCTGTTTTTCTTATAACTAAGGTAGGCATCACATACTCCAAGAAAAGACAAAGAACATAGAACAAGAATAAGCTAGAAAACCAAACATTTGAATAATAGTCAAAAACTTAGACCTCAATTTCTCATATAAAAGTCAAACATTCTAAAATGTCTCGACAACAATTGATTGAGTTGAACACGGGCATAGGTTTTTTGCTCATTTTGCAATTTAAAAAACATTAAAATTGAGCGGAAATGATGGCGGAAGGTTGAGAGAATGTCGTCAAATTAGCGGAATGAACGGAAAAGAAATGTAAGTCTTCCACTTAACCTCGGTTTATTTTTAATGTCTTTGCGGCAATTTCTTGACATGGGTAACATTTGCAGCTCACGAAAAAATGAATGTTTTTAGATAATGATGTTTACAATGAAAAAAGAAACAGTTGCCTAAAATTGTGTCACACCTTCCGGTTACGTAACCTTGAACAACGGCAGTGTCGATATTAAACTCGGTTGAAAATTCAACATCGCCAATTTCGGTTGTCGCATGAACAGTTACGTAATCGCCATAAGTTTGCTCATAAACCGGAAAAAGCAAAATATCATAACTTGTTCCAGGAACTAAATTTGTTAGAATTTTGTCGGAATCCGCGTAGAAAGTTTGCATGTCAATGTCTGTGGGGTCAACTGAGATTTCGACGAAAGCGTCGTCAAGGTCGACTTGCCAAGTTAAATTGAAAGTTGTGCTGGTCTGTTCGATAACTGCCACTTTTGTCAATCGTGGCTCAATATCCTCTGAAATATTCAATTAATTTTTATTGAGTGTAGTCTGTGAAAAATACCAAAATTCATACCGCAGCTTGAGAAAACCAGTCAAAACGGTGGGGGGAATGAGCGTTTTAGAAGGTAGCTCCAGGAAAAGGAGCGTTTTCAAGGGTTTTTGCCCGCTAACGGCCGGTATTTTGACAGGTACTTTTAGAGAATGAGTTTCAATCGTTTTTCGAGCAATGACCGGTCCTTTTTCGTCGAAAAGAGAATGCAAATAATAAAAATCATTTTTAGAGTATAATTTGTTTGTCAAGAACAAATGGGATCTTTTCAACTATGTTCAATTTTTATGGTTTTCTTGATCAGAGCTTACCAAGATCCTATCGACACTTTAAAAATTTGATATTGTTTCACGTTCTTGACGATGTTTCACGTTTGTCCAAAGATTCAAAATTTTACAAGTTTCACCAAACTGCTTCATGTCAATGCTTTAAGCAAGTTTTCAACTATTACCCTTTCAATGGTTGAGTCAAAGACTGTTTCTTTTACTGAAGGAGGACAATTCATCAAGAGCAGAAAATTAAATGTTTTTTTATAAGCTGCATAATTTCACTGATGGTGTATCCGTTCGAGTTTGGCCAAAATTAATCGTGCGTTAAAGTCATTCAGCTGAAATCCTCTTTTGTTAATCTGGGATCCCCTCCACTTAGCGGGTGTTGAAGTTGAGCTCACTAAAAAAGCCAACACATTCAAGGTAAAATTATACAGCAGAGTTAGAGTAAACTATTCAGCAAAATAATAGGCCAGATACAACGAAAGAGCTATCTGTTCGTTCACGTTTGCTATTAAATTTAGAAATTTCATTAGCACGTGAGTATCATACAGGACGTGAACGTTAAACTCAAACTGAAACAATCTTACTATCACCAAATCATCGTTGCTAAGCATGCCCGAAATACAAAAACAGAACCAGTTCGAAAATTTAATCTCAAATGAAGTATGAGATACCGCAATTGGTGTGCTATTTTCAGTAAATTTTGTGTTAATTGTGCCTATTAGGAGAACGATGATCACGATTTGAGGTACTTCTGTACTAAAGTAATGCTTATGTTGAATACTTAGCTTAACTACAAATTACATCATTCTAAAAATAGAATGATTCAATTAGCTGAACCATTCATATTGCGTAAATTGTCCCTTCAGCCAAACGGACATTGTACCGTCCAGCCAACAGGACGGGAATTATCCCGTTCTGAGAACTATATATAGCAAAGAAAAAAGCACAACTTTGAGAAATTAAGAATTAACAACTCAGAAAAACTGAGAATTTAATATCTCCAAATTGAGAGAATAATCTCAAAATAAAAGTAATTCAAATCGGAATTGCCAAACTCTTTCTCAACTATATCGAATAACGAATAGTTAGAGATATTATCCAAATCAGAACTTTATTCAATAAAGGATAAATAGTTACTGATAATAATTCAAGTTAGTACAGTTATTACTAACTTTCCCGACCTTCTCCTTTTTATAAGTTATCTTTTATAACATGAAGTTTTAACTCTTATAACCTCATAACTTTACTTGTAAATTTATCTATGTTAGATTTCTATAAAGATTATATAAAACTTATGACTAGATCAATTAGTCAAATTACTGACTTAGATCAATAAATACTTTTATGAGACTTATCAGGCTTAGAAAGATATACTAGGAGTACGACCATCGAGTCAGAATTTTGAACCTTCGCAACCCATACCCTCTAGTATGAACTGGTGCGACCAGTGAGGCACGTATAAATATTCTATCTTCTAAGTACTGTAATCACTTTTAAAAAATAAACCAAGTTAATGGCCTCAGGCGGAGGAACTGGAAGTGGCACCGGTACTGGTGGCACTGGTACTGGAACAACCGGTACCGCTACATTAGTAAGAACACTTACTGATACACCTCTCTCCCATCCGAATATGTCGCTTGTTACATTCTCGGGAAATGACCCCAGACAAAACGCGAATGAACTTTGGAGTTCTGTAGAACAAAAAATAAACTTCTCTTTGTGCACAAGGTTACCTACAGATGCTGCCGCTTTAGCAAATCACCAAAATAGACGCAAAGCGCTATTTGGATCTTTACTGACAGAAACCGCATTAAAGTGGTTCAATACTATTGACCCCACAAGAACCCTGGATCAAATAAAAGGAGATTTCATAACCCGATTCACAGATAGTCGTGACCAATTCAAATATCGACTTGAAGTTGAAGGAGCAACCAGACAGGAAGGGGAATTAATTAAAAATTATTTCCACCGAATTAAGCTTGCTGTTGATAGAGGATGGCCTGAAAAAATACCCGCACGATTAACTGATCCTGGCCAATTTGCTACTGAATGAACAATACAGCAGCGACAAAGAGAGCAAAAGTAAATTGACTTTGCTATCAGAGGCCTGCAACCCCCATCTTTAAAGCGCAAAGCTCATGAATACAGAATAGAAAATCCGGATAAAACATGGGACGAAATACAAAATCACTTAATAACAAAGGACTTAACGTTTACTGTTAGCACTGACGGCACAATTAAACAAACAAATGATAAAATTAGTAGTCTTGAAGCACAAATTAAAGAGCTTACTAGCCTAATAAGAAATAAAGAAGTTAGTGCTATTAACTCAGGGTCTTTTAAAGACCTCAATGTAAACGGACGACCGAATAACACACTATTTTGCAACGATTGCCGTAATCATGGGCATTCTATTTCTAACTGCTCTAAGAATAGGATTGATGAAGGGTTTTAAAAAATGAAAAGAGAACTCACTGAGGAAAAGGAGTAAAAGACATCGTTCAGTACTGACTACAAAAAACAGACTAACAGTAAGCTGTATTTGGATACCCAGAATCGTCCAAAAAATGCTAACAGTGGATATGGCAATCGCAGGTACGGAAATAAACACTATAGCAACAACTATAATAAAACCTATGAACAAAAGTTCCCCCAAAACAACCAGTTTAGTCCGCATGAAACTGATGCCAGACAAAATTATGAAGGTGAGTATCAAATTTTTCAACGTTCTTATCCCCCCACGCGCATACTAATCAATTCCAAGCATCAAGTAGTAGATATTATGATCAACAACCCCGCTCGTCCCACTCTGTTCACTGGGTAGAGGATCAAAACCAACAAACAGAATATTACGATCAGAATAATTACACCCATGCTATTAAATACTTCTTTCCTTTAAACTCCTAAAAGTCTCCGAAAGTTAATACAAATAGTAATCCAAAATCTAGGATTTACCTAAATATGTATTATATCACCACCGGAGACATGAATAAAAATAGTGGACTTGAAATTGAAAATCTATTTGACCCTGGTTCGACATGTACGATAATAAACTACCCCCACATTTCTAGAAATGCAAAAGTTGAACCCTAGCATGAGGATTTTCTCAGCCATAAACATCACAAAATCCTATAATGGATCACAAATTCGTATGTTAGGCCATACTACAGTAACATCATACTTTGATACTGACGGAAAGTATGAAGCAAACTATAAGGTATGGGTTACACAAGAAGGAACGTCGAACCTGATTTGAATTGATTTCTGTCATATTTTCTTTAAAGCTCTGTATTTTGATTCTAGCTCTATATTCTTGCTGTAGAATTAAAAGAACACATAGGAGTAATCAGTTATGAAACATTGAATATTGAAAAACAGTATCCACAAGTATCAGAAATAGAAGCAATAATCTTGTTCCAGCCACTTTATATACAGGCAAGATCAACTTATTTGTACAAACACCAGAACACTGATTTATGTTACCCCAAAGGCACTTCCTTTCAGCCGCACAAAAATACAGTAAAAACAGAACTAGTGTTTATTAACACAGTCTGTACACAAAAGGAGAAAACATTACCTATACTAATAGAAAACCACAAAAATCACCCTATTACACTTAATAAAGGTATTATCGGTACGCTGTATGTGATCTAGTATTAAGTCGCGATACGCGCAAATTCAACATGCGTGATTGTAGTGAGTTCGCATACTCAGTATTAAATAAGTATGAAGAACTAGATAATTGTTTTATGCTCAGTGCAGTTGATAACTCAGTACAAGAGGCTGAGTCGAACGAGTCCGATAGTTGCATAAATTATATTAACCACGAAGAACAGTCAATATTCAATAGTAGTATGGCTATTGTACATTCAATTTCTATGGACTGCGCTATGAGCAAAGGCTTTGCTTTGTTGTGTAGAAAGTTCCACGAGCTGAGAGAACATTGTAAGTGGCAAGTCGAAGTGAACGATCGTAACGGAAATACAATAAACCAAAATGTATTACATTACATTGCTCCTAGCCTCGGACGCTAGATCTTTAGTCTTATAACTGAAGAAAAATATAATAGTAAACCGACTATTGAAAGTATTACAACCGCACTATTCGAACTTCGCAATATACTTCTAATGCAGAACATTAGATGCATAGCTATGCCAAAAATTGCATGTGGATTAGACAAAATGGACCGGTCTGAGATATCTGCATTGCTATACAATGTATTTAATTCTTTGGGAATTAAAATATATGTTTATATGAGTAAAGCCGAAATTAATCAAATGCCGTCTACTGCACAATAAACAGATGAAAGCATCGAAGAGATATTTGGAATTGTAGGCGATGAAATTGTGAACAAATGCAAAAGTGATGCTAAAGTAGCAAATAATTTCTCAAATGATGCAAAAACATTATGCAAGCCCAATAATACTGATCAATTCCCCAGGTTCAGAACAATTGAACAAAACCACTTCATTATTCATGAGGTTGTTCAGGAAGGACTCGATACAGGAACCAAAGTTGCAAGTAAGAACTATGCACACTATATCGAGTACATCAAAAAGTTTGATTTCACACAGAGTGATTTAACGGACGACAAAATCAGGGTGCTTCTAAAAGTACAACTAGATGATGAGGATGTATACTCCCATCTTAAGTATGATATCGGCCGCACAAAACAGAAATTTCATATACCCCTTAAAAAAGATTGCGAATTTAAAAAGCAACGTCCCAGCAAAGTTTCCCCACATTTGCGTGACATGTTAGAAGCGTTAATGGACGAACTAATACAAGCCGGAATTATACGCGAGCTAAATCAGCACGACAATTTAAGTAGCTGGTTTGTAAATCCATTTATTATACTGCCTAAGAACGACTATGTAAAACTTGTAATTGACGCCCGCTAACTCAACTCAATTACAGATACAAGTAACTCAAGTTGGTCGCTCGAGCCACTGCAAGTTCTGATTACACGAGTAAATGGAGCATATTTTACAAGTATTGATTTATCGTGCGCTTATCATCAAGTGCCCCTTACAGAAGAAACTCAGAAATTAACTAGTTTTATTGTAGGTGGACGTCAATATACCTATCAAGTCGGATTTTACGGCTTAAAGCCCCTTCCGAACTTCTTTACTAAACTCATGCGTTATGCATCTGGACCGCTAATAAAGAGAAAGCAAGCAATTACTTATTTTGACGATACACTACTACAAGCACAAGATAAACAGGAAATGTTCACAGTAATCCGTGAATATAATGCACTACTGCGTAAAGCAAACCTGAAAGCTGCGCCGGATAAAAAAATTCTTCTTACGAAAAAGGAAATTCCTCGGGCATGTAATATCGAAAGGGACACTTAGCCCAATCACTTCACGCATTGCCGATATACAAAACTTAAAAACGCCAGAATCGAAAACCGATGTCCTCAGCGTATTAGGGGCGATGGGATTTTATGCAAATTATGTTATAAACTATCATATTGACGCAAAACCGCTATATGATTTAGTCAAGAACGAAACGAATTTTGAATGGCTGGATAGCCACCAACAAGTATTCGATAAACTGAAAACAAAATTTGCACACGATATTTCCGTCGCTATCCCCAACCCAAAATATCCCTTTCATATACATACTGACTCCTCCAACTTAGGAAATGGTAGTTTTTTAATACAACAGTTCCCCGAAGGGAAACGAATTGTTTCTGCAAACTCCCGTGTATTTGATAAAGCAGAACAGAAAATCTCCCCACAGCATAGAGAACTGTGCAGAATAATATCAGCATTACAAACTTACGAGTTCTATATTATTGGCTCCCCCTATCCCATATATTTATTTTGCGATCACAGACCTATATTGTTCCTCTGGTCTCGCCGCGGACAATTATCACATAGATTCTTTAAGTATTACGTTGCGCTTACTAAATTTCAGAATCTAAGGATAACATACAGCGAAGGTAAAAACCTTGCTTTCCCCGATTTACTTAGTAGACAAGTCCCGCAAGAAGAAGCGAGAAAGTTCCAAATTGAACACAAAACAGACCCAAAGGACATTCGCTTCTACACATCGGATTATAAACCGATTAATTATTCAATACTACACTGTGACGAAAAGAAAGCACCCCCAAATACTAGCTATCCGATAATTGCTCATATACCCAGACAGAAAAAGAAAATACTAAATATAACCGACGAAGATTTTAGTATTAACGATGCAAGTGACGATATAGAGCAAACATGTAGTGCAATATACAATATTGCCGACTCGTTCAGATATGGACGACAAATAAACCAAATCAGAAAAATGTCTTCGGAAAATGTATCTACAGAGAGCTTTAGCGGTCATACATATGAAGAAAAACCCGAAGAGGTACATGCAGTAGACAACGGTCTTGGCGACGAAGACTGGTTAGAATTCCAAAAAAGAAATGTAGATATATCCTTAATACAAGAACTAGAACCAGCGAAAGAGGAATACAAGCAACGCACGCATAAGTGTGACATTTTAGAACCGACAACTCTACATACAGAAGTAGTTAAAGTATCTTGTAAAGACTTACTACAAAAATTAACAGAGTTTACTAAACAAGCTCAACTAGACACAGATACAATTCTGCTCAAAAAAAAAATAAATGATCCGGTTCTACACACTGTTTGCCAATAGCTAAAGGCAGGCAAAGAACCGCCGAGCACAAGTACAATTAAGCATTGTAAAGGATTACGTGCATACAAAAATATATTTAATCTTCTACTAGTCGAGGAACAATATGACTTACTATGTTACAATAAACCAGACGAGAACGGTTTATACGATACAAAAATATGTGTTCCACTATCGCTATTTATGAAGTGCTTTGAGTTAGCACATAATAATCCGCTAAGTGGGCATCGTGGAGACACATGTACCTTTAACAACATTAGTAGATTCTTTTATTGGCCCGGAATGTACAAATGGGTTACAATGCTAGTACATGATTGCTTGGATTGCCAAAAGAATAAACCACAAAGACATGATCTGTACGAAGCACCCCTAGAACAGTGGGGAGAATTAGAAACAACCCCATCTCATACAATACACATAGACCACAAGGGCCCATTTAGGCCTTGTAGTAACCAAAAGAAATTTTGTCTAGTTATAGTAGATAGCTTCTCTCGCTTTATACAACTGTATCCATCAAAAACAGCTGATGCGCAAGAAACTGTTAAGTTAATAGAAAAATATGTTACCCGATTCGGAATTCCCCAACAAATAGTACATGACAACGGTACTGTATTTTTGAGTAATGATTTTGTGCACTGGACGCACGAATTTGGGATTACCTTAAAACTTCGGACTTCATACTCACCTTTTCAAATGGCAAGGTTGAAGTACAAAATAAGAACTTAGCAAAATATTTGTGCAGTTTTATTAACGACACCGGTTCGAATTGGGCCAGCCTTACTAATAAATTTGCCTTTGCGCATAATACTGCAATAAATTACAGTACAGGATATACTCCGTACGAGATAGTATTCGGTATTAAACCGCAAATTCCAATTTCCCTTAAGCTTGGCTTACTACGGGACAGTAGACGGAATTGCGTTTCAGAGTATTGTAAAGACCTTCCCCTACACACTCACTGTGAAAACTCTTGTAAAAACGAGAAGGTAGATAAACTGTTACAAAATGGACTGTCTAGTACTATACTACAACGTGAAAATGATTTCAAAAGTATATATAGTAAAACGTATACTCGCTGTCGTCAAATTACAAACAAAGCACACGAGTATAGGAATAGATTTAAATTCGGTAAACCAATCAGAATCGGTCGTAAAGTTTTACTGGAGAATCACACTATAGGATTATTAAAATCCAAAAAGCTACTAGAGTTACGCTCAGGACCATATACTGTTACTAAACAAATTACTAAAACTACGTATGAAATTGTTCATACAACTGAACAAAAGAAAGTAGTGCATAGAAACCACTTAGTAGAATACTTTCCTAAAGAACAGGAAATAGACAAGTTAGTACAGGACTATAGTACTAACTATGATGATTCACAGGCCGACTATGATAGGTTCAACCAGCACTCAATAAACAGATTCAATCACCAAACAATTGGTAACCCGGAATATATGCCGTGGCCTATTATTAACAACGCAAATAATCAGGCTGAGCAAATAAATTCACCGCAACCAGTTGAATACTCAACTACTGTTAACACGTGCCGGAGTGCGCCTAACAGCCCATACAAAACAAATAGAAATGATAGCACACTACATATCAGAAATTTGTTTAGCCCCAAAAGTAGTTCACAAAGTAGTACGTCCAAATCCCATACATTTAGCCCTATCATTAGTTCAACCCCCCACCCAGTAAAAATAAAAACTAATCCTAACCCAATTTATTCTGATGTCAGACCGCAGAGAACAGGACTGAACCTAAACGCTATGGTAATACAATTCCATCAGATTTAATTCCAAAAGTTCAAAAGAAATAGTTCTTTTATACAAATCTGTTATTAAAATATCCGAAATTACAAAAAATTCATATACAAATTATAAAAATATTTAAAGCAAAAATTACAAAAATTATAACAATCGAGCTCTAGCAACTTTAATTAGTTTAATGTATTCTCGAGTAAGAGTAAAGTCTCTAAAGAGAAGCCCGCATCCCAGAACAACAGCCAACCCATACAGTCGCTGAGCAGCTCTTAATGTCTCAGGGGTCCACCACACTCGCCCAAGCTTGAACACATAGTTCATCATTTCTTCATGGCATTCAGGGTTCGGTGCTGTTAGCTTACGCTCGAACTAAAAATTCAAAATTTTTTTGTATTATACCCCACTATATTCCCAAAAACAATTGTAACACCGAAAATTTACCTCTTCCCCCAAACAACATTTGAGGTACTGCACTGTAGCAGGACATATCTTAGCATATTTTAATAAATTTCTCTCTTTATTACTGATACAATATTCCTGCGCAATCCGCAGAGATTAAAACTCCTCTTCAGAGAGGATAATTTGAGTTGATATATACTGCTCAGAGAGGAAAAATTTCATATCTCTGGAATCCAACTCCAAATCTAAGTTTTCTAAGGCAGAATATTTCGCCTCTTTAAACAAATTTAAAACAGTTCTGTTCATTATTATTCGATGTTAGACTAGAATTACACCCAGAAAATTTCTCTATTTATACAGGAATAGAAATATATCCCAACCAGTTAAACTTCTTATTCACTTTGTCTTCACGGACAACCGTCAATCAACCAATAAGAATTGAGTATTCCGCCGGTTGCGCGAATAGTAATCCGCTCTCAATACTTTATGTAAATACACAGAATGATAAAATGCCGTTGGAACATTTAGCCAATCAGGGCTCAGTATTTTGCCATCCACGGACGGCCAAATTGCCATTGAGAAAACTATAAGTTCTCAACTTAACTGAATCGATTCATTCTTCTGAATCTCTAATCTGCAAACTACAACTACAAACTCTAGTCTACAAATACTACAAAATTCATTTCAAAAAAATGAATCCCGAAATCGAATCTCTGTTCCCCGAGGAGGGAGAGGTTATTGAAACCGAAAACCCCAGAAGAAATTTCACTGAGGTAAATCTTTTGCTCCTTCCTTTTCTGTTTCGTCTGTTTTGCAAAAACAAACATATTGATAATATCACAAAATTATTTGTGACGGCAACTTTCATTTTATATATCCATCATGCAAATTGCGAGAAACCAAACGCCGAAATTTTAACAAATCTAAACGCCGCTCACCATCAATTGTATACAAAAACTGCAACATCATTAAAAATCGCTCACTACGATTGTTCACTTATGGACTCTAACAAAATGTACTCACTAAACAAAGTCGCTCTTTGTAAAATTGAACCACAAAATGTTGAAATTTAAAAAGTCAAGGGACAAATTTTCAACCGTTTTTTTAGAGGAAAATTTGAAGCTACTATGTGTAGAGCAAGCCACCAAAGCATTAGGTGGTATTGCGGCCTTTTCGACGCTAGTTGAATTGATGCAAATCGTAGCACAATTACCACAGACGTAGACTTAACTCCAGAACAGTGTAGGCAGACTAGATTAACTAATAAGTTAAGTATTAACGGAAAAGAAGTTCCGATTAAATTAAATGTAAGAACAACTTACATAAAAAATTCCGGTCCAAATATTGGAGAAAATCCAAACGAATGTGACGATTCTGGCTGGATAATTCACGATACGTTTGAAACATATATGCTGGATACAACTTTAAATGTCAACCTTCGGGGAGGTTCAGTAAATAACTGGCAAAATATTCCCCTGCCTTGCACATTATCAGAAGGCGGTTGTCAAAGTACTTCAACCGATCCCCATGCTTATAGCTGGGAGAAACAAGATTATTGCTTGCTCGCTGTAAGAGAACAATTTGAAGGCAAAATGATAAAAATAGGAGATAATTATTATATCTCTAAAGAATCAGAGAAAGAACAAAGCTTTCTATTTCAAGTGTACAATAAGCCTCAATCACTTTGCAATAGCAATAATATAGTTTATCCGTCACATACGACACTCTGTATGTTTAATTTACAGGGGGATTTAATATGAATACAGGAGAGGCACTCGAACCTCTACCTACTATAAATAGAATTACTAAACTTCCGAACAGTTCAATAAGTTCGCTTAATATCTCCCGAACTGAGATAGATTATGAGGCGCCTTTGAATACTAAATTCGACTATTTTGAATACACTACTTTCCGAAGGCTACAACTCTCTGAAATAAATACTATACAACAAATTTGTGAACTAGAACGCTCACTAAAAAGTACACACCTTGCATATTCGCGTCTCAGCCCTAAGCTGGCTGGTTTTCTGTTAACTAATGTTTTTAGAGACAAATGGCAATGTAGCCTGGCTCTATCACTGTCCAAAATTTTATTCGCCTTTACAAGTAATGAATACTTGTTATGATAGAATAACTGTGTTATATAAAAATAAAGTTCGCTTTATCGATCCAGTTAGCAGACAAACTTTCACTACTGCTAAACAACAAACATGTAACAACAAACAAAAAAATCTTTTTCAACTAGATATTGAAAATGATAACTCTTGGATCGAATTAAATCCAAGTATAACACAAGTCACTGGGCCAGCATTATTTGCACCCAGCAATCAGAAACACAAAATGGTTTCAATGAAATTTAAAAACGGACAGGAAGTTTCCTTTCATGTCAAAGAAGACATGATTGCATTTTGGAACGATGTAACTTTAAATTCCGAAATGAAAGACGCAGCGCAAGAGTTTTCTCGTGAATTAGTTGAGATTCAACATAATAAAAGCCAGCCTAGTGGTTATAGCAACTACTACACTACAAAAACAATTTATTTAGATTCTCTAATCTCGTCACAATTCTTACACAACTGGTATATAAAAGCCTTCGGCAGAGTACACTATTATTTGGAGCAATGCGGAATTACTTTCGCTGTATTCCTTTTTGTGAAATATATAATCCATATTGCAGTTTGCATTACTTGAGCACTACAAATACACAAAATTACAGGAGCCTCAGTGAGTTTTGGCACAGTAATACTATCAACCACTTTTAATATACTTTTCCAGTCCATAGTAACTTCGGTATTTCGTCCTACTAAAGTAGGAGACGACTCAGAACATTTAGTTCAAGCCCCAACTTATAAAGAGCCGGTATTAACATATACCCTCCTATACAAAGTGAGCTACAGGCAATTAGACAAGAGAGAAAATCAATCTAGCAATGATGATTTCCCCACCTCTCCAGTGTAATTAAATCTAATTAATTACAGCTATATATAACTTTTTGTATAAAAATTTTTAGAATACAGCACTTGATGACAACGACTTTCTTCTACCAGCATTTGAGGAACTCTTAGACGACCAGCCTCCATTGGAACTCCCAACCGATTTTGTGGAGCAATATCTACTAACAACTGTGGAACCGCAATTGCATGAGCATCAAGAACAACCATCTGAACAACCACAACCAGGACCATCGCAACTTCAACCACCAGTGGCAGCAGTCCTGTCCAAAACCCTAACAATGCAAGACAAAATCAATCGAAAAATGAAAACAGAGCAGCTTGTGTGCAACCCCAGCTTCAAAGGGCATCCGAAGTATGACATGAAATTGAATTATAAGCTCCAGAACCATGCTAACCTGTATAAACTCGTATCCTACAACCCCAAAACTAAAACTTATCGCGCAAAGAACCTAGGGATTGACAAACAAATTTTGTCAGTCCCGTTCTATCTTCTCACTGCTAATTTAGAAAAGTCCAAAGACAGTTACATCCGTAACCTCGAGCAGAGTTTTCTAAAGGAAAGATACAAAAACTTTCAAATCCAGCAGCGCAACGACAGCCTGCTGCGAGAACTACGTGACTATCGTAGTGGAAACTTTCGAGGCAACGAACAATATTCGCCTCTTTGAGCTGGGGAGAGGAAGCAAAAACTTGTTTTTATCTATAATCTGTAAACCTTAAAATTTATATCTGTAATTTTTTTTATTTTCATGTGTATCTTTTTATTGATGCTATGATTTTCATTTCACCCCCACTAGGAACCGGGTCGGGATGTACTAAAGTAATGCTTATGTTGAATACTTAGCTTAACGAAGCTAAGTATTCAAATTACATAATTCTAAAAATAGAATGATGCAATTATCTGAACCATTCATATTGCGTAAAATGTCCGTTCAGCCAAACGGACAGTTTATCGTCCAGCCAGCAGGACAGAAATTATCCCGTTCTGAGATCTATATATAGCAAAGAAAAAAGCACCACTTTGAGAAATTAAGAATTAACAACTCAGAGAAACTGAGAATTTAATATCTCCAAATTGAAAGAATAATCTCAAAATAAAAGTAATTCAAATCGGATTTGCAGAACTCTTTCTCAACTATATCGAATAACGAATAGTTAGAGATATTATCCAAATCAAAACTTTATTCAATAAAGGATAAATAGTTACTGATAATAATTCAAGTTAGTAAAGTTTTTACTAACTTTCCCGACTTTATCCTTTTTATAAGTTAACTTTTATAACATCAAGTTTTGACTCTTATAACCTCATAACTTTACTTGTAAATTTATCTATGTTAGATTTCTATAAAGATTATATAAAACTTATGACTAGATCAATTAGTCAAATTTACTTACTTAGATCAATAAATACTTTTATGAGACTTATCAGGCTTAGAAAGATAGCATATACTAGGAGTACGACCATCGAGTCAGAAGTTTGAACCTTCGCAACCCATACCCTCTAGTATACTTCGAACTCCAATACAGTTAGTTCAGACTATTTTGTCGACATAGTTATGTAAAGCCAATCGAAGTTGCAATTTTAAGAATTAAGACCACTTTACTGGTAATTTGAATAGAGCTGGAAAAATATCAACCATTATCTGACATACTGTATGCATTGCAGCAGAATTATTGGGCAGTAAATTACTTGTCACTGCATCATCTTTTGTGAAACATCTTAGTAATTGTACGGCTTAACCAATTTTGACCTACTGAAAATGTAATTAACTTTGATATTCTCAATCTTTTTATCTGAGGTGCGAAGTTCAACAAAAAGAGTCACTTAATATAAAATTACAGGAAATGTTTCACTTACTGAAATTGTATTTTGTATTATGCAAGCTAATTTAGAGTTTTATTATCATTAAAGTGTTTCACATAATTCAGATCTAAGATGAAAATTGTTATTTTTTTTCTCGAAAATCGTTTAACTAATTCAGCTCCTTTTTGTTTGATAATTTATTTTGCATTTTTAATCACTGCCAAATTTGCTCAAGGTTAAATCTTTACTTGCGTTGTTGTTCAGTTTTGAAAATTTCGCCAATGCGTTAAGATTACCAAAAACAGTAGGTCTACCCCGGCCTTCATAACGGTGAAACATTTCCTCACTAGCATTTGGAGTGCGATGGATAATGACAACAAAGTGAAAATTTGCATTTTGTTGAGCATATGGGATTTGATATTTTGGTTACTTCTCGCAAAGAAATTGGTTATTCGGGGAAGTTGAACAATTAGATACTGGGAGAACTTGAGTATCAAACAATTCAACGATAATCTACAGCATAGCGGATAATACATAATACAGTTCACAAAAGTTAACCGCAAAAACCTAACATCGGAACAATAGTCCACGGAAACGAACTGAGCAGTGTAAAGCCTTCCTTATTATTGATAGTAGAGCAGCCGATACAGTGGGCATGAAACTTTTACGCTGAAAATCAATAATTGTAATGGATCGACATAAACAGGGCGAAGGGGGGTGGGGTTCAGAATACATCCAAAACTCAAACTTGCTTCCAAATACGTCAACGTCACAAATGTAGACGTCACTGAAGGGCTCTTTTTCTTGCTTGCTGACAATCTTAACTGATTTGACCATGATGGACAGTGTTGAGTTGACGGACACTGATATCCACTTTGCAGGGCTAGATTCATTCACACGTCCGAAGGGGAAACAGGTCGAATTATCCAAGCAGTGTTCAACCTCTAAGCCAATCAGATTTTGTGCTGGAAAAAAATGTGCCGGTTAAAATGAAGTACCATTACTTTTCAACAATTTTCCACTGTTCCTTCTTTAAAAAAATTTTGGGTCTTTCTAGCCCCCCCCCCCATGAAATTATAGCCCCCCTCCCCCATTATGGTATGATTACCATGTTTGGGGGGCTATAGGTTATCTGACCACTAAGCGGGGGGGGGGGGGGGCTACAATGGGAAAGACCGAAATTTTCCCCTTGTTTCTATCAATTCTTACTGTCATTCATCAACTAGGGCAAAGTCGCTTAACCTATACGTAAGTTCTACGTCGAAAATTCTAGTATCGGTCATCTGACGATGACAGAATTACTGAGAGACCGCACTAATTGACTCCTCCAGTAATTTATGAACACCATCAATTATAGAGCACGGTCAAAAACATAGTAAACCAATATGTAATAAATGGCAGGTGGAGGGGGGGGGGGTCTTCAAAAAATTTGTTCAAACAGTGTTTATTAGCTCCTCAATTCATGAATGATTCATAAACTTTAGAACGTTCATTTTTCTCATTTTAAGTTGTCCAAGTTAAAAATTTTGGATTCCTGAAGTATGGTATATTCTTCATATTGAAGACAATTCAGAGTTGCTCTCAAGCAGTAGCCGAAAAACTACAACATGCAACACTTAAGTGTCAGAGCAACAAAGAGAAAAATATCTTATACTGTCTTTTAAGACTTATAAGATATTGTAAAAAAGACTATTTGAGTGGCAGGGCTTTCTCCGAAGCAGTGATTATCAAACAAGGCTGAAAATTTCTTTCAAAGACCAAAACTATCTTGGACTGCTAAGTTTAGCCATAGTAAACAGTTAAGACTCACAATAAAACTGCCGCCATAACAGAATCAACAAGCATTTTTTGTTTCATAAGTGGTTAACTGACCGATTATTTTTTTTTACTTTCATAGGACCTTGACTACGTTATACGGTTATATTGAAATAATTAAAACATGTCATATCAGATCTTACACGATAAAAATTCCGTCTTATCAGATCTTACACGATAAAAATTCTGATAAGAGGAATGTTTATCTTATAAGATGTCTTATCAGATCTTACACGATAAAAATTCTGGTAAGAGGAATGTTTATCTTATAAGATGTCTTATCAGATCTTACACGATAAAAATTCTGGTAAGAGGAATGTTTATCTTATAAGATGTCTTATCAGATCTTACACGATAAAAATTCTGGTAAGAGGAATGTTTATCTTATAAGATGTCTTATCAGATCTTACACGATAAAAATTCTGGTAAGAGGAATGTTTATCTTATAAGATGTCTTATCAGATCTTACACGATAAAAATTCTGGTAAGAGGAATGTTTATCTTACAAGATGTCTTATCAGATCTTACACGATAAAAATTCTGGTAAGAGGAATGTTTATCTTATAAGATGTCTTATCAGATCTTACACGATAAAAATTCTGGTAAGAGGAATGTTTATCTTATAAGATGTCTTATCAGATCTTACACGATAAAAATTCTGGTAAGAGGAATGTTTATCTTATAAGATGTCTTATCAGATCTTACACGATAAAAATTCTGATAAGAGGAATGTTTATCTTATAAGATGTCTTATCAGATCTTACACGATAAAAATTCTGGTAAGAGGAATGTTTATCTTATAAGATGTCTTATCAGATCTTACACGATAAAAATTCTGGTAAGAGGAATGTTTATCTTATAAGATGTCTTATCAGATCTTACACGATAAAAATTCTGGTAAGAGGAATGTTTATCTTACAAGATGTCTTATCAGATCTTACACGATAAAAATTCCTCTTACCAGAATTTTTATCGTGTTAGATCTGATAAGAGGAATTTTTATCGTGTAAGATCTGATAAGATCTTACACGATAAAAATTCTTAGTCAGCATCTTATCAGATCTTACACGATAAAAATTCCACAATCACTGGGGCCCCCAGAGAGCACGTACCATTACATAGTAAATCGTTATAAGAAAATATGGCAGGTGCGTCGGGGGGGGGGGGGCAGAAACGGAGAAGATCCCACCCTTTTACCAGCACCTGTTTTTTAATTAAACACTTGCCATTTTCATCATTTGGTGCTAAAATCTGAACATGAGAGACATTCTTCAAAGTCGCAAAGAAAATCTGCAGTTTATCAGTTCCCGGGGCGTCTTTTGAGCTGAGCTGGAAGCAGTCGTCAATTCCAGTCTGATCCAGACCATCAGTCACGTGACCAATTTTTTCTTCCCAGTTCTCGTTGAAGCCACTATAGTTGACGCTTTCTGCTGAGAGAACTATTCGGCCGATTGGCTGAACTAAATAAAAAAAAAAGGTATACCCATAGGTTGAGGTGTGCGACAAAAGCCAGTCCTCATCAGACCAACTTGGGTAGCGCGGGGGGGGGGGGACTGCGACCGCTTTACAGAGTCTGGCAGAACTAACTACGGTCTGGAAAGTCTGATCAGGACCCCATACGGAGTCTGCACGGCCTGATCACCCCCGGTGCGCAACTCAAGTGAGTGTGATCAGAGCTGATTTCAGTCTTGATGGTCTGATCAGAGCTGGTTTGAGTCTCACACGTCCATATTATAGATAACTCTCCCCAGGTTGATTACGACCCTCAAAAATTGATTTATTAAAACAATCATAGTGGTCTAATAAGAAAATCTAATAGACGCACTTTGTGTGAACGAGTTTGAACTAAACGAATGTGAACGAACGTAAAAACGAAATGGGCGTAGAATATAAGGCGAATATTTGATTAGCCCGTAGGTAGTAATATATAGCTGTATTGGGATAGGGGGGGGGGGGGGTTATCCTGCCATGAGGATAATAGGGTATAGAATGCATGAGGATAATATGGAGTGGTATATCTCATGAGGATAATATGGAGTGGTATATCCCATGAGGATAGTATGGAGTGGTATATCCCATAAGGATTATATGGAGTGTTATATCCCTTCTGATATACATGTAAATTGAGAAGGAAGAATTGCCGCGACTAAACTTGCATTTGAATTGTTCATGTAAATTGAGAAGGAAGAATTGCCGTGATCAAGCTTGCATTTGAAACGATTATTTACCGAGCTCTTGATTTATGTGAAAACGGATCAAACAACAATATATTATTTTGTTTTTCCAACTGTAAGCCAAACATATTGAAACAATTAATTACTTCACAAAATCCAAACTGCGGAGCACTTAAAAAACAGGTTCTGAAACTTAAATTTATACCAAAATTCACGTACAAGCAATAATTTACCTCACAAAATCGAACTGCGGAACACTTTGAAAACACGCTGTGAAACTTTAAGTTATACCAAAAATCACGTACAAAATTGCGGAGAAGTTGAAACTAAGGTAAGTTTGTTTGAATTAATTTAGCAAGCAACAAAACGCTCAAGCGTTGGTTTTTGCTATGAATTTTAATCACTGCTGTCACTTTCTTCAAAGTTAATGAGGGAGCACTGAAAATGATCATCTTCAGAACTGCTGCTCCTATCGAAATCAATAACATCAGAATCACTAATTTCCTCCTCAGTAGTAGCTCTAGCAACAATCATTCCCGGGTCGGGTGGTGTCCAGTTTTCTGCTATATCAAGCATTTGATTCATGTGTTCACTTAAATGTTTTCTCATTCTTTTTGCTGGAGGAGGAATGGGGCTGGGGGATAATACCAGTCGACATTAGCGTCATTGTCTCTATCATTGAAAATTCTACTTAAACCTTCTTCTGAGACTTTGTAATCCCAACTTATTTCACTGTCCTCTTTTTCATTATCGAAGCAGCTATATGAATCAGTATCACTCTCTGTTGTAGATTGCGAACTGTTCCCTATAGAATAATGCCCAAATGGCAGTGTTCTCAAGCCATCAGCGAGAATGTATCGTTTATTGTCGTACGCTGAGAGGGACACTTTGTTTTCGGATACTGCTTTTAGAATATGGTTTTCGGACCTTATTCTATTACCTATTGCGCGATATGGTTTTGCCGTAACCAGTGTAGACTTGTACAGCTCGTGTGTCAACAACTTCTGGGCAGCTTTTGTTACCCCTTTCGCCGGCAGCTTTCTACAACCTGGAATAAAAACAAAAGCAGACTAACCTCGAGTCTCAGGTGAGTTCTTATTTCAACATGCAAAGAAAAAAAGAAAAAAGGTGATCGGTTCTCGGGGAATAAAAGTATATATGTAATTTAATACTTACTTTTAGAAGTTATTGACTACATTTTGGGCTTCAAGCATATAGATTCCGAGATGTAGTCACCAGCCAATTCATCCTTGAACTTGAGAACTCTGCTGTGTTTAAAATCGGCGTGGAGCGGATGATTGTCCGGATAGTTTGCAAAATCGAATTCTGTACAAACTTCTTTCTTCTTTGCCAAGTCGGCATAGAGGTCAGTCGTCTCAACTTTATACAATAGACTGTCGGAATCAGAGTACAAGAGTGAGCACCGAAAAGTTGCGCGCCTAACATCATAATTGAACCCTTACATACGTAGTTTTGAAAGATCCAAGATGGTCGCCCCGACAATAGTTGTTGTTGTCCATTTAATAACTTTTGGTCGAGAACAGATCGCCGCCAATTTTTCACCGAATACTTTAAATTTGTCAAACTCGAATTTTGATGTAAGTTGTGCAGTTTTTTTTTGGCATCCCGTGTTATGTCTACTTTCAGTCGTCTTCGTTTAGACTCAATTGTTTTCCCATATACCGAGTTGTTCATCAATTTGTAGTAGTTCTCTTCAAATCTGTTAGTTGCTTTTTTTCTCATGGCGCTGTTTAAGGTAAAGAACGGTTCAAGCCACTTTGATTTTGTGAATTTGAGAATTCTGTGTACTTTTTTGATATGCAACCCAAGTCGAACATAGAATTGCAGTAGTTTGTAGTGTAGGACATGTTTGCTTTTTTCAAACATAGTTTGTAGTAGTTTGTTAACTTTATTTTCCGTTAAATTGTAACGCTGTTTAACCTCTAACTGATAATCGCTTAGCCAGTCGTCCTTTACTAGTGTTTTTTTCGAGTGCCAATGGGTAGTCCTGCTGTTGATCATGTATTTCACTTGGGTATTCTAAATCGACTTCACAGAAATACCCAACTGAAGAGCTATCAGGGTGGTGTAGTAGTTCGTTTATTGAGATATCGAAAACAAAACAAAAAATCACCAAAGGGTAGCATCTCCTCCTGCATAACTTCACCATACAAACTATTAGCGTCCACCATTAGCCCAAATGTGGACGTTTCCTCGGAGTTGAACCCAGGCAGGTAGCGGTTGTTTGCTATAAAATGTCGACTTTCGAAAACAGAGGTTATACCCCCGCGTATCGTTGGCTCTATCATGTCCAGATGTTCCCATTCAGTGAATAACTGAACTTCAGCTTTGGTGATACGAAGTGCGGCATCTTTCGCCATGTTTGGGGCAGTGAAGAACAGTACAACATCAAGCTTGTAAGTTTTGAAACTAATTTTCCGACAATACTCGGAGCAGCAAGCTAATAAAGCACAATCTAATTTTAGATAGGCATCATGATAATCCTGCATGGTTTTACACCCAGGCAAATTCCACATTCTGTTTGCATGACCCCATTCGTTTTGCTTAATTGTTGTGCCATCTAGTGAGTTTTTCCATGCTTCTATTGGAGGCAAACTGTCTTCCGAGAACTTTGTCCGATTCGACTTGTATGAATATGGTTAGTAACTTTTGCTTGAGCAAGTCAAAGTGGTCACTAGGGGTTTCATTGAACATTACTTCCAAAATGCCGAATTCAGATTGCGGTAAAGTTTCGTTGAGTTTTTCTAGAGATGCGTTAAAAAACTTGTACGAGTCAACAAACCTTAGGAACTCATACACTGGAACAGTTTGCCCATCCCTTTTTATCGTGTCCACTTGAACACCTAATTGCATCGAGATATATATCTTGTCGGTTGCTGGTATTGCGCTTATTGTTGTAGATGGCTCACATTCCTGCAATGCCAGACAGATATGGTGGATATCGTAAATTTGTATGTTGTGCCCAATTACGGAAATGATTTTTGACGTTCTTCGTAGTCGGTTGCATTGCGGATGGGCCCAGCCCAGTAATTCGCCACTGTAGTGGCAGTGGTCAAGGTCTTTTTCGTCATTTTCATCAAAATCATTTTCGCAAATCCAACAGGCAACACTTTCTGTTTTTCCAAGTTTTGATCTGTCTCCACGAAAATACGGATGTTTTTGTTTCTGCTTGTGAATATCATTCGCCAACTTGTGAAGCACTTTCACAAAAATCTCCAAGCAATTTTCGGAGCTATCTAAGTGGGTATACTTGGGCTTCGGGTTGTTATGCTCAACAACAGTCAGAGCGAAACCGCAGGACTCATGAAATTCTATGGTGGATGATGAGGAGACGTTTCCACTAAGTGAACAAGTAGGTACTGGCCATAGGAAAGATTCAAAAACAAAGTAAATTACCAATGGGGCAAACCAGAGGGCAGACCAGTTGTTAAATTTGTAGATATTGCTGTTTTCGCCGGGCATTCGAACAAGGGCTGGTGAATGATCTTTGCACCTTTCAACGTGTACATCGAAAGCTGTGACACCGTCATAACATAACCAGAAACAGTTTCTGCATAAAATCAAGTAACTGCGATACCTCACTGACCGTAGAAAGCAATAAAATTTGCACAAGTCCTTGATAAGAACTTAGTGATGTTTATCTGAATCGTAAAGTAGCAGTAAGTCAATAACCAATTCCTCTGCTCTCTTTTCTGTTGAAATTTTTATAGGAAAAAGATCTTTTTTGTGGTAACCAAACATGTTAATTTGAACAGAATTAAGTTCCTCAAACTTGTTGAGACTACTAAGACCCATTGGCATCTGAAAATTGCCCGCTGGGAAAAGCGACTTCAGGTCTTTATAAGTTTCGGGATTTGTTGCTCTCAAAGTATCGTTTTGACCGCCAACTTTCATGCCAATTTTTTCCTTCAGACATCTAGCTGCTATATAACAGTTGACAAAACAATTATTGTCATTGTGGTTTCGAATATTTAGAACAGCTTGCATGTAGATAACTCATAAGGAAGAGCTATGAATGACGATCCCCGAATAGGTCTGTATTTCGCAAAGTTGAGATGTAGGCGAACCACCCTATCTAGTAGCCATCCACTCCCTGAAGACACGAAAGAAATAAAACAGCCAACATTTTTTACACCACCAGGGCAAAGTCGTCATTTGAGATACCTCCAGCAATTACTGGGGGTCATTAGTGAATTGGCAAATATAACTAAATTTTTGTCGTTGTCTTCAGTCTCGTGTTTTGGTTTGAAGAGTGATAGTTAAAGAAAATTGAATTTTCTGAGTCCCTGAGCTTAATTTTTGCTCAATAATATCTTCTATTTGTGCTCGCTTGGACTGCATAAAGATCTGCAAGTCCAACGAATTTTCTTCATTGTTTTCAGCTTCGATTACAAACGTTTGAAGGTGACCATTAAATGCGGATTGGAAGGGTATTTGTAAAGGCTGGAACTCTTCTCCAAAAACGGGAAGCGAGTGAAGAGAGCTCATATGTTGTGCGTAGAGGTGAGAATTGTTAAAACCAAGATAACAAGAACGAAAACAATTTATAAACTTTGAGTGAACTGTTCTCATATGTTCTTCAAGAGGAGACATTTTTCTAGTTGAAAACTCACAAATTGAACATTGATAATGTGGTAAGCCGCACTCATCGGGATGAAATCGTGTTTCATGTCGCGATTTGTTTCCCGTTGTACTAAACGTTGAAAGGCAGAAGCGGCAAGAATAAGTCATTTCAAAAGCAGTTACCAGAAGTAATTAAACGAAGTTGGATAAACGGTTTGTTTAATAATTTTCGTTACTCTGCAATAAAATTCAGTTCTGTGTAATACTCAATTTCATTCGTTACGACTCAATACATGTTTACAGTGTTTTGAAAATGGCACTGAAATAGGGCGGCAAACTTGATATTCAAATTGAACGTAGTTCTATAGGCTAATTTTGGCGCGCGCTTCAACTGCAAATTTAGCTCGACCTCGAAAGACTTTGTCTTTTCTGAAAACTATTATCCCGGCTTCTTATTATCCCTAATTTGAAGCTCAGGCACAAAAGCGATATTCACTAGATAGGGCGCCAAATTTGAATTTCAAAATAGCGGCATCTGGTTGACTGGAATTGGCGGGAAAATAGTTTTAAAAGTTTAGTAAAATTAACCGCAAAAAAGATTTAAAACACTTTGCGAATTCAAAAGATGTGCTAGTAGACCCTCAGAGGGGTCATACCGAGTAATGTTGTTTGTGGATTACTTCAAAAAAATGCATTTAAAAAAGCGGAAAAACATGTTAATTTATTTGAATATTTTCAAAAAAGTGTAATTTTAGACCTCATCTATAACGGGTGGTTAGAGTTGTCCTACGCTGTCAAGTGTGATGAGCAAAATTGCTCCCCGGGCCGAAAAACATAGGACAGCACTTGAAAATTTGCTCTAAAACAAACAGAAAAAAAGTTTTTTTTCTGTCAATCATTATTAATCAATGTCATTAAATGATAATTACATGACAGAAACATGTGTCTTTTTTCTGAAGCCTTTTTCGATGACTGTTGTTTTCAGAGATGTTGATGCCGTGGGCCCACAATGTGCAAAAATGCAAAGAACCGCTATATAACATCTTTCCTTAGGTTACTTCATATGCTAATTAATGCCAGATGTTAATGTGACATTGATGACCAGATGTTTTGGAAATCGGTGAAGGAGCCATTTTTTGACCATGATGCTTATGACCAAAAACATCCAGCATGTTCCCGCAAAGTCATTGCTGTAAAAGCTGCAAAAAAATCCAACTTTTTTCCATGAATGAGCAATTCTGTTAATTAGTCGCTAATTAGCCGTTAATTAGGCGCTAATTATCTCCGAAACAGTTAAGTTAAATTTGACGAGCGTGATGAGATGTTTTGTAGGACACAGTGTGCTGAGGACCTCTGCACCATCAGTTTCATCCCAAGTGTTTTTTGAAGCCCTCATTTTTGGGGTAAAAGGTCAGAGGTCATCTATCAAAAACTTTTTTTTTCAATTTTTTCATAATTTTTTTTTACAAACCAGCTTTTTTTACCCTGCTGAACGAGATCCCAAAGCCGGGAAGTGCTGCTAAAGGACCTTAAAACTTTTTTTAACTCAGCCTAATGGCATCATTTTGGTTTTAAAGTACTATTTTTTGATTTTTTCTGTGAGAGATTACAATTTTTTGACAAGTTTCTCCAAATTATGAATGTTTTTCAGGGTTCATACGCTGTTATAGCTGCTTGCATAATGTTAACAGTTCTTTTGGGCCGAAAGCCGTACAGATTTTGCAAAATAAAATTATTGTTAATTCCGAAAAACTTAAGGTTTAACATACAGATGTTAACAAATTTTATTGATTCGATTGTCTTAATCTGGATATTTTAGCTCCAAAACTAGTCACTCCATAGTGGTTGTAGTACATGAAATCCTGTTAGGAAAATAATATGTGTGAAAAAGAGTACAAATATCTCTCACTGTACTCAGGATAAACTTCCCTCACAAACAAAAAATTTTCGTGTATTATTTTCAAATCTATTGTAGCAATAGTATCAACCATTTCGTTCTATCACATCTCCAAAAAGTGAAAACTTCATCAGTTGATTTATGCCGAGAATTTATAGGCTCTCGTTAATAAAATTGACAATTCCATATGCTCTAATGTGATTTCATATTATCCTCATACAATAACCAATTCCATATTATGTTCATGGGATATATCATAACCTATTATTCTCACAGGACATAACATTCCATATTATCCTCATAGGATATACCATTCCATATAATCCTCATGGCATATACCACTCCATATTATCCTCATGGGATATACCACTCCATATTATCCTCATGGGATGTACCACTCCATATTATCCTCATGCATTCTATACCCTATTATCCTCATGGCAGGATAACCCCCTATCCCAATACAGCTATATATTACTACTCCCGTACCTAACTTTCAGAGTAATTCAGTACTGAATCAGGAAGTGTTTCAGAAACAATTCATTACTGATTCAGAGTCTGTTCATGTCACATTTGGCTCTGCAATTCTCTGATTCAGACTCTGATTTTTTTCTGATTCAGACTCAGAGCCTAAAAGAATTTTTGTAAGCATTAGGCAAAAAATTTCAAGTTATTTCTTTGTGAAAATTAGGCGAATAGCAATGAAAACACTTAAAGATATTACTTCAAAATCTTTGGGACGCTATAAAGTACTCACAAGTGTCCCTAACAATTGTCTTTAGACAAAATTGAGTAAAGTTCGCGTAAAGTTCACTATTTTTTCAAACTTTTTTAAAACTTTTTTCTATACCCCAGGGCAAACTATTTTGGAGCAAGTTACTGAGGAAACAGTTCAAAACAAATAAAAACTTCATTGATTGGTTTTGAATTTTCGGAGCGTGGAATAATTCGAGAAATTGTTGGGCAAAATAGAGTATGAGCATATAATTGATATTCCACAAATTCTCAGTATTTGAAAAGCTCTTTTTGTAAGTTGTTATCCCATTAACCACCAAAGACAATTGTTAGGGCCAATTTATTACTTTACGCAATGTCAAATTGACTTTGAAGTACTGCCTTCTGTTGTGGGTACCCCTGAGTGGGCATTGGAATAATTTCCACAAAATGTGTTCAAAATTTTTGCCTAATTGCTACAAAAATTCCTTTTGCTTAACCAGGCTTTCGCCTGATATCACCTTCCCGGTGAATTATTTGTCAAACAATGTGTTTTAAAGAACTAATATCTGTTTTTGCACTAATAATGGTTGGAATAGTTTAAAAAACCAGCAGATTGTTGTGTATCCTCAGCTCTTTTTTTAACAATATCAACTATTTATTAGAGTAAAGACAGACATTAGTTTGTTCACAGTAATGAACTCAAACTTTCTGATCACTGGGTAGAAGAGAGGCATTCCCATTATAAAGTTTTATATTGTAACGTTCAAATAAATACAAATAATTGATAAGAGGGGACTTAAAAACAATGAAGGCCAAAACAGAGCAGATAATTAAAATCAACTGTTGATTTAAATGATACAATTAAGGTACTGTGTGCCTTAAATTGATGGTAATGTCTTAGGTACTGTGTCTTCCTTTAAAGAGGTGCAAAAAATTAGAATATTGAGTGATCATCGGTCGGTAAAATTTTTACTAAAATTTCAAAAATTGTTTTATAATAACTTGAAACAACTTGGCAATTCATTCAAATACTCAAAATAAACAAACCATCAATTCCGAACATGTTAACTTCGCATATTGCAACTGAAAATCCGTCAAGCAAATTAGGAAGATCAACCACAATTTTCACAGCTGAGCCAATCTCTTCACACATTACGTAATTCCACCCTGGGTCACCCAAAAGGGTAATTTGTTCAGCTCCCCCCGTGCAGTTGCGACAAATGAAATCTGCGTCACATATGTAAACAGTCACATAGGGCGGTTGAGTGAGTACTGAAAACAAATCTGGGCTGTAAGAAGAGACCATTGAGAATTTGAAAAACCACTCCAACAGTGGGAAAAAATTATGTCCGATAGGGTGAGATACTTCCACGGATTTACCCCCAAAAGTTGATACATAAGCTGTAGAGGATTCTTGAAAAACCCCCCATTCGAATTACAGAAATATGTAAGCAAGGGCTGCGAAAAGCTTCAATACGATTGAAAAAAATTAAGAAATTACCACAACGCTTTAAAACATGGCTTTGAAGTGAACTGCAGCGGGTTATAAACGTAGAATGAGGGGGGGGGAGTAACTACACTCCGAACAACAGTTTTTGAAGAATTAGGGGGCTGGAAATGGGAACTAACTCTCAACACTCCTATCCGAAAGTTAAAAATTCCAAAACAATCGTATAACACTGAGCTGCAAAGTTTTTTGAATTCTGAGAAAATAAAATCAATATCAATGTCAACCCATCGAAGTAAGTTATAAGATTGTCAACTAATTCGAGATCCTGATAACTTTGCAGAATCATAAAAGTAGAAGAAACTTTTCGTTGAGCAAAATTAACGGTTGAAAAATGGGTTGAACGATACGCAACTGGTGCTGCGGAGACTTGTTTGTATACAAAGTGATACGCGGGTTCTGTAAACATAATAATAAATATTTCAGAAAGGATAAGGCATTAAAACGTCAATAGAATATTAAGCAATGCTACTTGGATATGGGCCTAGAGAGAGAGAGAGAGAGAGAGAGAGAGAGAGAAAACAAAAAAAACTATTTGAAAACTAATAAAAGAGAATAAGGCGAATCGATGTAAATTATTTCATCAATTTCTACTGCAAAGCTATAAATTTGAAAACAATAAAGAATAAAATAAAATAAAAGTTGCATAAAAATATAGAACTGAGCATTTTGTTATGAAATATGCATATATCTCTATCAAACTACTTTATTTTATGTTTCGTTCACCTAATTGATATACTCTAACAAGGCGGCTGGGTAATGTGCGATCGCATATAAGGTTCCGACCCCGCTCATCCACAATTTTGGCATAATTGTCTACCAAAAGGGGAACAGATGGAAAAACACAAAAATTTCAAGTATTTTTCAAAAAAACTGGTGTATGAACGAAAACATAGCCTCCAAAGGAAATAATTCAGCGGAGTAAAAAACGATGCATTAGATTGATGAGATATGCCGATATTAAGAAAGCGAGCGAAGACCAACGGCAAAATCAAACAACAACAACAAACATTAATTACATGAAAAAATTTATGTCCGTTTTAAAAAACAAAACTTAATAACAAAGTCAAAATAGCGTCAGATGAAACTGAAAATAGACAAAATAACTTGTAATTCACCAGAAAAAAATGGTTATTCACCAGTTAATAATAAAGCTTGGTAACAATTAGACAAAAAAGAACAGAAACTTTAGATTCGCTGAATTTTTTTAAAAGAAAACAGTTAATTTCAAAGTAATGAAAAGCATTAGGAATCAACTAAAATATCCCATTACAATTACCAATGCTTCTATAGAAGGGAATTAAGAACTCTTGGTATTCAATTTTTTATGCAGTTACGAAAAGAACAACAAATAGACAACAAACTAAAAATCAATTAAAACTCGCCAGAAAATGATTTGGAAGCTAGACTTTGCCCCCCCAAAAACATATGTTGAATTGCATCTTCCTCGAACACCGATGCTGTAATATTTGGCGGCTCATTGATGAAAATAAGCAACAATTAGACAAAAAAATGCAAAATTATGTAATACTTGTTTTCTTTCGAAAAATAAAAGACAAGAAAGCCATTAATTACAAAAAGAAAAAGTTGAATAGGTTCGTCCGTTCTTCCAGGGGCAGCCCTTGAGACCTGCATTTATCCAGAATATGTCTTACGTCTACAAAAAGAACGACTAATATGACAAAAACCAAAAACTCAATTACTTTTTTTGTGAAAAACCCGTGTGGAAGACAGTAAAGCCATAACGAATTCCCTTAAAACATTAGATTTTGTCACACCAATCCCTTTTGACACCTTCCCTTGAAATGTATTATGTGACCTCTCATTAATCAAACTAGGTAACAATTAGAACAAAAAGAAAAAAGCAAGATTATGTAAAACTTATTTTTATCGAAAAAAAATTATTTTCAAAGACATGAAAGTCATTATTTACAAAATGAAAAATTTGAAAAGGTTCTTTTATTCTTTCAAAGGAGGAAATCGAGACCTGCAATTCTCCAAAACAAGTTTTATGTCTACAAAAAGAACGACAAATATGACAAAAATCAAAAATTAATTGACTTTTTTTTCTGAAAAACCCGTGTCGAAGCCAGTAAAGTCATAACGAATTCTTTAAAAACATTAGATTTTGTGACACCAATCCCTTTTGACAGCTCCTCCTGACAAAAATAATGTCATCTTTAACCTTTAATTAATAGACCAGGTAACAAACAGACAATAAAAGGAACAAAATTGCAAAGTTGAAGCTTTTTTTTTCATTTTGGAAAACAATTGTTTTCAAAGTCATGAAAGCCTTTATCTATCTTCAAATATCAGAACGTCGGCTCATATAATCCTCCAGGAAAAGCCAATCGAACCGGGTCATTGTACAGGAAATTGAATAGGATTAAAAAGACAAAGTAAAAATGACAGTTAAAGACAAAATTAAAAAATTCAATTAAATTCTTCGAGAAAGTATTGTCAAAGCGGTAAAGAACTACAATCTATGTTTTTAAGGATTTAAATATTATCAATTGTGCATTATTTTGAACGCAAAAAATGTGATATATGAATGACAATAACGTGATAAAGTGACAAAATTAGAAAACATGAAAATGGGCAAATAGCTAAAAATTAAAAAAATTTGTGAACTCTGGTAGTGTCAAAGCCAGAATACCATAACTTAAGGCGTAAAATCTCAAAAAGACTAAATGTGAATTCAACAGAAAGAAGGAGTACTTTTTGATTCCTGAGACTAAGCTACAAGTTGACCAAATTAAGGGAAAATGGGAGGCAAAGTTCAATAAGCCATTTTTTATTTAAAATTCAAATATTTTAAAAATCAAAACGACCATAAGCTTTCCAGCAATCAACTAGATAAATTATTTTGGAGCTAATTAGAAAACCAATAGGACCTATCACTAGTGAGCTTTGATTTGAAATGTTCTGTTATTTAATTGATATAAAAAAGATCGAGTTTTTTTTTATAAAAAACCGGCTGATGACAATCCGAATTATTTTTGGATTGTAACGGTCCAAGATTGGTAAAGAACTAGTCCTGCTAATGTTGGTTGTCTATTAGGAATATTTAATTTTTGGAATGTCATTGATATAGATATTTTGTTTGTTAAAAAATCAAAAGTAAATGCTGCATTTTTGATAATCAACGAATAAAGTTAGCAAAAAATTATGTGAAACGAAATGTATTATGTGACCTCTCATTAATCAAACTAGGTAACAATTAGAACAAAAAGAAAAAAGCAAGATCATGTAAAACTTATTTTTATCGAAAAAAAATTATTTTCAAAGACATGAAAGTCATTATTTACAAAATGAAAAATTTGAAAAGGTTCTTTTATTCTTTCAAAGGAGGAAATCGAGACCTGCAATTCTCCAAAACAAGTTTTATGTCTACAAAAAGAACGACAAATATGACAAAAATCAAAAATTAATTGACTTTTTTTCTGAAAAACCCGTGTCGAAGCCAGTAAAGTCATAACGAATTCTTTAAAAACATTAGATTTTGTAACACCAATCATTTTGACAACTTCCCTTGGCAAAATTAAAGTCATCTTTAACCATTAATTACCGATTCCAGGTAACAAGCAGACAATAAAAGGAACAAAATTACGAAGATGAAATTTATTTTCATTTTCGGAAAAAATTATTTTCAAAGTCATGAAAGCCATCATCTATCTTCTAACATCAGAACATCGGCTCATCCACACTTCCAGGAAAAGCCAATCAAACACTGTCATTGTACAGGAAATTAAATACGACTAAAAGACAAAGGAAAATCGACAGTTAAAGACAAAATTAAAAAATTAAATTAAATTCTTCGAGAAAGTATTGTCGAAGCGGTAAAGAAACACAATCTATATCGTTAAGGATTTAAATATTATCAATTGTGCGTTATTTTGAACTCGGAAAAGGTGATATATGAACTGACAATTACGTGATAGTTTGACAAAACTAGAAAACATTAAAAATTGGCAAATACCTAAAAATTAAAAAAAAATGTGAAATCTTGTAGTATCAAAGCCAGAACACTATAACTTAAGGCGTAAAATCGCACTAGAGACTAAAATTGATTTGAGCAGAAAGAAGGAGCACTCTCTGATTGCTGACACTAAGCTACAAGTTGACCAAATTAAGAGAAAAATGGAGGCAAAGTTCAATAAGCCGTTTTTTATTTAAAAATCAAATATTTCAAAAGTCAAAACGACCATAAGCTTTCAAGCAATCAACTAGATAAATTATTTTGGAGCTAATTAGAAAACCAATAGGACCTATCACTAGTGAGCTTTGATTTGAAATGTTCTGTTATTTAATTGATATAAAAAAGATCGAGTTTTTTTTTATAAAAAACCGGCTGATGACAATCCGAATTATTTTTGGATTGTAACGGTCCAAGATTGGTAAAGAACTAGTCCTGATAATGTTGGTTGTCTATTAGGAATATTTAATTTTTGGAATGTCATTGATATAGATATTTTGTTTGTTAAAAAATCAAAAGTAAATGCTGCATTTTTGATAATCAACGAATAAAGTTAGCAAAAAATTATGTGAAACGAAATGTATTATGTGACCTCTCATTAATCAAACTAGGTAACAATTAGAACAAAAAGAAAAAAGCAAGATCATGTAAAACTTATTTTTATCGAAAAAAAATTATTTTCAAAGACATGAAAGTCATTATTTACAAAATGAAAAATTTGAAAAGGTTCTTTTATTCTTTCAAAGGAGGAAATCGAGACCTGCAATTCTCCAAAACAAGTTTTATGTCTACAAAAAGAACGACAAATATGACAAAAATCAAAAATTAATTGACTTTTTTTTCTGAAAAACCCGTGTCGAAGCCAGTAAAGTCATAACGAATTCTTTAAAAACATTAGATTTTGTAACACCAACCATTTTGACAACTTCCCTTGGCAAAATTAAAGTCATCTTTAACCATTAATTACCGATTCCAGGTAACAAGCAGACAATAAAAGGAACAAAATTACGAAGATGAAATTTATTTTCATTTTCGGAAAAAATTATTTTCAAAGTCATAAAAGCCATCATCTATCTTCTAACATCAGAACATCGGCTCATCCACACTTCCAGGAAAAGCCAATCAAACACTGTCATTGTACAGGAAATTAAATACGACTAAAAGACAAAGGAAAATCGACAGTTAAAGACAAAATTAAAAAATTAAATTAAATTCTTCGAGAAAGTATTGTCGAAGCGGTAAAGAAACACAATCTATATCGTTAAGGATTTAAATATTATCAATTGTGCGTTATTTTGAACTCGGAAAAGGTGATATATGAACTGACAATTACGTGATAGTTTGACAAAACTAGAAAACATTAAAAATTGGCAAATACCTAAAAATTAAAAAAAAATGTGAAATCTTGTAGTATCAAAGCCAGAACACTATAACTTAAGGCGTAAAATCGCAATAGAGACTAAAATTGATTTGAGCAGAAAGAAGGAGCACTCTCTGATTGCTGACACTAAGCTACAAGTTGACCAAATTAAGAGAAAAATGGAGGCAAAGTTCAATAAGCCGTTTTTTATTTAAAAATCAAATATTTCAAAAGTCAAAACGACCATAAGCTTTCAAGCAATCAACTAGATAAATTATTTTGGAGCTAATTAGAAAACCAATAGGACCTATCACTAGTGATCTTTGATTTGAAATGTTCTGTTATTTAATTAATATAAAAAAGATCGAATTTTTTTTAATAAAAAAACCGACTGATGACAATCCGATTTAGTTTTGGATTGTAGGGGTCCAAGATTGATACAGAACTAGTCATGCTAATGCTGATTGTCTATTAGGAAGGTTTAATTTTGGAATGTCTGTGATATAGATATTTTGCTAGTTAAAAAATCAAAAATAAATGCTGCTTTTTTTATAATCAACGAATAAAGTTAGCAAAAAACGGCAAAGTTTTATTTACAGAGCACTCTCAACGGAAATTGAAGTGTAACTGGCCCCCTTTTCAGTCTACAAAGATTGTGTTAGTGGTGTTTATGTGTGCACTTCCTGCAAATTTAATCAGAGTGGACTAGAGAAACTTATTTCGTGCTGTTTTTGATAAAAAAGTCTGAATTTTGTGAAATCTTTAGCCGGAATTTGTGACTAAAAAAATTCAATGAAAAAAACCGACAACTTATTTTGTCTTTAAACGTAAAATCAACAACATTTTCTTGAAATATCAAAATTGGCGAAATTTTAGTCAAAAATTCCGAAAAAAGGTGAATGAAATCAACGGAATTCACTCTATTTTCTCGAAAGTTTAAACCTTGATCTCTCCCTGTCAAAACCGAAAATCAAAAAATCTTTTTAATTCCATATTCTACGCTGGACAGGCTTTCTAATGATACCAGTCTCAACTCTCTACGATGAATATATCGATCGGCCAAAATTGACTGAAAAAAACACATTTGAGTATATAGTTCCTCCCCCCTCAAGAGGGGTCGGAACAATAAAAAGACGATAGATCTGCAGCTTAAGATTTATTATATTAGAACATAAAATGTTTTGGACGTAGAATTTTTGTATGTGCAGTAAAGTAGCAGTTTTTTGAATCTACATTCAAAAGTTGAATTTCAATCTATGCCAAATGGCCATCAAAGTTCCTAATCAGCAAAAACATACCATACCGACGACATAATTAACGTACCTCGATCTATCGGGAAGAAAGAAGTCTAGTTTTCCTTAACCAAATTAAAATGTTGGGGTTAAATTATATCAACAGCAATTTTTTGGCCTTCCTATTGCTAAATTGTTTCATATTATACAAAACGTGAAAATTCTAAATGGTTGAAAATTCAAATGAAATTCATTTTTGAGAAAGATTTCCAAAGCTTTTTTCACGAGTTCACAAATTTTATTTGTGAACACCTGAAATATTCCCTCGTCTATTTTCCCCCAATTTTTTTATTAGGAGATCTATGACTGCTTGTATCCAGAAAAGTGCCTGTTTTTGAAGTTCACTTTATCCGTTGATAATTTAGCTTGCTCTTTGACAACTGGAATCTGTTAGTGAGTACCAATTGTTTAGAGAGATTAGCAATGAGAAACTTCCTTTAGTGACTCTACTAAAACAAATCAAAGAGGCGAGTCTTCCCTAAAAATTCCAAAAACATTGAAAATTTCTCAGAGCATAGGAGTAACGAGACATATATTTTTTGTGTATTTCGTAATTCATGAAAGGTCTCTTTTAAAAACCAAAAATTCCCGAATTAGTTGAAACTGATTGCGTTTGTAATAAAAAAATTTAATATTTACACTGTACTTCTTCGAAAACATAGGTAACCTCAGTTAACCTTAATATACGGCTTGTCTTCTTTTTCAGTCGTATTTGACTTTGATATACTTGTATTTGACTTTAATGTATTTCACTTTGCATAGGATGTCTTGATAAGATTATTTTTCAGTTTTTGACTGGACTATATTGAGGGCAATTCCCGAAGGTAGTCTTGTATAAGATGTGCACTATGTGCATGTTGAACTTCTGTTGACAAAAAAATTCCTTTCCTGGAAAAAGCAGGCTGAATTGATGGTCAGTTAAACAAGCTGAAAATCTCTTGATAAATTGGTGCTGCGGAGACTTGTTTGTATACAAAGTGATATGCGGGTTCTCTAAACATAAAAATAAATATTTAAGAAAGGATAAGGCATTAAAACTTCAATAGAATATTAAGCAATGCTAGTTGGATATGGGCCTAGAGAGAGAGAGAGAGAGAGAGAAACAAAAAAAATCCTTTTTGGAAAATTAATAAAAGAGGAAAAAGTGAATCGATGTAAATTATTTCATCAATTTTTACTGCAAACCTATAAATTTGAAAACAATAAAGAATAAAATAAAATAAAAGTTGCATAAAAATATAGAACTGAGCATTTTGTTTTGAAATATGCATATATCTCTATCAAACTACTTTATTTTATGTTTCGTTCTGCTAATTGATATACTCTAATAAAAAAACGATAGATTTGCAGCTTAAGATTTATTATATTAAAACATAAGATGTTTTGGACGTAGAATTTTTGTGTGTGCAGTAAAGTAGCAGTTTTTTGAATCTACATTCAAAAGTTGAAATTTCAATCTATGCCAAATGGCCATCAAAGTTCCTAATCAGCAATAACATAACATACCGACGACATAATTAACGTACCTCGATCTATCGAGAAGAAAGAAGTCTAGTTTTCCTTTACCAAAATAAAATGTTGGGGTTAAATGATATCAACAGCAATTTTTTGGCCTTCCCATTGCTAAATTGTTTCATATTATACAAAACGTGAAAATTCTAAATATTGAAAATTCAAATGAAATTCATTTTTGAGAAAGATTTCTAAAGCTTTTTTCACGTGTTCACAAATTTTATTTGTGAACACCTGAAATATTCCCTCGTCTATTTTCCCCCAATTTTGTTATTAGGAGATCTATGACTGCTTTTATCCAGAAAAGTGCCTGTTTTTGAAGTTCACTTTCTCCGTTGATATTTTATCTTGCTCTATGACAACTGGAATCTGTTAGTGAGTACCAATTGTTAAGAGAGATTAGCAATGAGAAACTTCCTTTAGTGACTCTACTAAAACTAATCAAAGGAGGCGATTCTTCCCTAAAAATTCCAAAAACATTGAAAATTTCTCAGAGCATTGGAGTAACGATACATATATTTTTTGTGTATTTCGTAAATCATGAAAGGTCTCTTGTAACAACCAAAAGTTCCCGAATTAGCTGAAACTAATTGCGTTTATAATAAAAAAATTTTCAATTTATACACTGTAGGTCTTCGAAAACATAGGCAACCTCAGTTAACCTTAATACACGGCTTGTCTTCTTTTTCAGTCGTATTTGACTTTGATATACTTGTATTTGACTTTAATGTATTTCACTTTGCATAGGATGTGTTGATAAGATTATTTTTCAGTTTTTGACTGGACCATAGTGAGGGCAATTCCCGAATGTAGTCAGTCTTGTATAAGATGTGCACTATGTGCATGTTGAACTTCTGTTGACAAAAAAAATCCTCTCACTGGAAAAAGCAGGCTGAATTGATGGTCAGTTAAACAAGCTGAAAATCTCTTGATAAATTTTGACAGTTTTTGATAAACTTTGAGGTTTCCTGCATAAAATTTCATGATTTTGTTTGAAATTGTTCAATGGTGTTTTTAACAGTTCTAGCGTGGTATATCTATTAGAGCTGTAGTGAACCTTATGAGAGCAGGATCCAAACATTGAGAGGGATGTGCCGCATTGATTAATATTTTGACATAACTGCAAATACTGATAACTAATTTATTGTTAACTGTTCCAAAATTCTTTATGAATTCTTCCTTCTCGTGGGGCGAGATTGAAAGATAAAACAGCCCCCCAATATTTGCGCGAGAGCAAAACCTGCGTTGAGAATTCTTCCCTCTCAATTTAAATATTTATTTTTGAAATTAAAAGCATTTATTTCACGAAATCATACGTAAAATTTAAAAAATGCTGATAAAAAAGAAAATAGGAAACTATGCCAGTTTCGGAGACAAACCTCGCTTCATTGAAAAGATTTCAAATACCCTGGCCGCATAAATTCCCTGGGAGCAATCTTAAGCTAAAACATCTACCACCGCTGTTAAAATCAAGGAGCACGTAATGATAATGAAACGGTTACTCCCCCTTCACTGTTATCTTTATAAAGTTACGGGATCTTCTCCATTATAGCCCCCCCCCGCGCTGTGTGATCACATCTATAACCCCCCATCATGGTAAAAATACCACCCCCAACCAATCATGGTAAATACATCATAATGGGGACTGTAACTTCAGAGGGGCTGTAATGGGAAAGATGTTAGCAACGAAGATTGTGGGGGAGTGGGGGTTGGGGAGAATAGATCTTATTCTTCCTCCTTACTTGACAGCCCGTCATTTCTGGTGTTGATTCCGACAGCTTTGATGTAGTGTCTGGAATACAACTGGACAAGTCCCTCCCCTCCCCCTGTGACCTTGGGCTTCCTGCTCAACTTCACACATCGCTTCTCATCAAAGTCACGTGACCCTCCCAAGTCGTTCAAGTCGATCAATCGAACCAAATCGCCTAAAAATCAAGTCATGTCTGAGCCCTACTTTAGAACACCAGATAACATTAAGCCACAAATAGTACAAACTTCAATTAATATAGTAGAAATAATCTTTTCCAAAAAAAAACTGCTCCAATTAACCAAAAAATTTCAAGCTTCGAATGTCGCGAATATTGCTCTTTTAAAAGTTGGCTAGTGATAAATCTTGATAAGAACTATACTAAAACATGGTCAATCTTGCCGAGATCACCTGATGGACGATCAGACAAGAAATGTTTGGTATCTTCCGCTTTCAACGTAAGAAACCGTCGGTATGTTTGGCTGCTTAGTTTCGGTATTTTGGTTTTAAACGTATGAAGTCATCTTTTCTTTTCAATTAAAAAAGATTTTTTGCCTGTAAGGTAGTCAGATGTTAAGCTAAATTTCTAATCGAAGGATTTTCGAACTTACCTCTTGGAGGCAATTTTGTCGAAAAGGAGAGAAAAAATTGACCGATTTTCTTCTTTAGCTCAGCTATAGAATTAGTTGAAAAAATATGAAAAGTTCGTTTGTTTTTTCGTTTAATACAATTTGACATTTTCGGTTAATTTCGTTTAAGTTAAGAATTTAGAAGAAATGTTGAACATTGATGAGGACTCCAGTTCATTAATTCACATTTACTAAGTCTTGATATGATCATGAGAAATCAATTTCACGAGTGATATTCCCACAATTTCCAGTGGTTTAAAACCTACCAGAGGAACGTTTTTTACGTGTAAAACCGAGCAACTTCAATCTAAGAAAATCAATATACCAAAGATTCCTTAGGTTTAAAAAGTTAAGGGCCTTTGTTGTATTTCTGTAAAAACTGAACATACCGAAGATTTTCTTTTGTTAACAAACAACCATTTCTAAACTAGGGTCTTACATGGCAGAAAAACATCAAGATAATTACGAACTTGCAGAACTTTGCCATAGGTATTCAGAAACAAGATCTTGGAAACATATCCATAAACGTTTAACCAAGATATAGCAGAACACAATGAATTGTATTTTTTTTAAAAAAAGGTTAGGCGGGAGGGAAATGGATGGATTAGACGGAATATAGATGAAAAATGCAACTTAATTGAGCTCCTGAAACCAGAGACAAAACTGTTAATGCACAATCATAGGCTGAGCCAAAATTAAGCATGATGAGAACTTGACTCGGGGTTATTATTGTCTTCAACTTTGACTGGAACTATAAAAACTGTCCTCAAATTTGGCTCCACAATAAACAGCTGTGCCCTGGACTTTGCTCGATGTGAATATTTTTCGTAAAATTTGGCTCGAAAAAGTCAAATTCCTCGACATTTCAGTTAACACAAGTCAAACACATAACATGCCAAGTGATTAAAGTGAAGTAAATATGAGTCATACCTTCAGTAGCTATTCGTTTCCCGAACACTCCAGAGACGACAGTCGGACTGATTTTTGGGTATCCTAAACAATTTTAAATTACATTTCGCGCAAAATTAGATTACTTGACAAACCATTGGATGAAATTGAGCGCTTGAATTGACAAATATTCCTGCGAGACTAGATAATGTTTCTAACATAATTCTCTGTTCAGCTGGGGAGCTTACGGATCATATAAGAAGTTTTTCAAAAATAAGTACATACATCGCGTTCAAGTCCAAAAACTGCTACAATTGGCAATGATCAGAAATGTTGTATGAATAAAAGATAAAAAGTCAAATAATAACAATCTTTTTTTCCTGACATCATAATAATCTGTTTATAAAGAACTAAATTCATCCACATCTTCAACTCATTGCCAAATAATTTAACAAGTTTTGAAAAAAAGGGCCATAATTAATAACAAATCAATGCAATGTCTAATGCAACAGAAAAAGTATTAGTTTGGGAACACTGTAATGCAATTACTTAAAAAATCAGAAAAATCAAACTGAAATTTTGCTGTTAGCCAGAAAAACACGCAAACAACAGCCCTATTTTTAAGTGAAGAACATTTGAAGGCGTTCAAGGAAAAAAATCACGGAAAAAAACCACCCAAAAAACCCACGGAAAAAACCCACAGATAAAAGACCCACATAATTTTAGATTGGAAATGAACCCCCACGGGAATAAACCCCATTTTAAATTTTAATTTTGGTCGTGATAATTTGTTTGGTTGTGATAGTTTCATATCAAGTCCCAAAGGCGGCTAAGGCCAAACGAGTTAAATGCGCCGCTCGTTAAATTTCAAGTGGGGTTTTTTCCTATCTAAAACTAAGTGGGTTTTCGTTTTTTCAGAAACATTATGAATGGGCTCTTAACAAATAATAAGATATATAAATAGTATCAGCTGCAATATAATCTAACACATTTTTCGAGTAATTAAATTTACATAACTGTAATTCCAAATTGTCACGCTCAAGCATTTGCTCTGGAATTACTCGACAAAATTGCGCTTTGCCCGTAGCTCTGAATTAAAAATCAGGATGTCTTCTTTCCGAAGCTTTGTTTAGTTTTGCGGAACACAAAACTAAGTCCTGGTTTTTCCTGCAGTAACTGATTAAGTAGTTAAAATAACAGTCAGAATCCGATTATGTAGTTGATATGCTCCAAGAGCAACTAAGAAGCCATTTTGGACTACAATACTCCAAAAAAGATACTAAATTCATTTTTTAATAAAATTTTGTGAAACAATCAGGTTACTCTAACTGAAAAGCAAATGTGTCAATTTATCAATCAAGATTCATAATTTTGTTGCAAAGATAAATTTTACTCTTATCTAGACCCTTTTCCATTTTCAAAGAGCAATTCCAGAAACATTGACATAACGATGACAACTCAACGAGATTACATAATAATAACAAATGTTCGCAAGTAGAATGTACTTTTGTTTACTTCTGGTGTGTTTTGAATCATGAAGCACAATATGAAATCAACTTGACCCGTCATCAATAGATCTCAGAGGCCCTAGTCAAGTTATAGCATGGGAAAACCATAGTCGAAAATCTCAAAATGTAGTTTTATGTTTTTATGAAATCAGCATATTTTTGTTGACAAAACAGAGATGAAAATTCCTTATTGTCCACAACAAAAAATTGATCATGAAATCAGATAGAAATCACAATCACAACAGTTTTTTTTAGCTCATCTGTTGCAGTTCTAACAAAAAATAAAGGTAGAATTATAAGATAAATTGCAGTACTTTTCGTACTCTCACTCGTAGTCTTTTGGGACTGAAGCCGATTTTTCAATTGCAGTTTTCAGTTGCTTAAACTTTTTTCGCTTGAAGGGTATCTTTTTCACTCCAAGTAATTGCATTAAAAAGATCTTAAAAAGATCGTCCGGATGGAGTTCTGCACGTAAAATTACAGTTAATTTGTGAAGCAGTTAAATAATGAGGATTAATTTTATGCAGTAACTTTGATAGGGTTTTAATTTCAGGAAAACCGTCACTGATTTAGGCTCAATAAACATGGTTGCAGCAAGTTGTTTTATTTTTGACCTACTTTTGATCGAAGAAATTAAAATTGTTACCTAATTCTACCCCTGAGTTATTCCGTGTTTACTACTGTGGAATGCTTAAAGCTTTGTTTTCTGATTGGGAGTTGTTGAGTATCTTTTGTTTTGCTTCGTTGTTTATACAGCTTGTCTCTTCAAAGTTCATAGTTAGCTTGTTTTCTGTGAAGTAATTTTTGACCAGGTTCAAAGAATAGCGAAAAACTTAAGTTGATAATTCCTCTTTTTAATTATCAACAGTATCGTCAGCGTATAATCTTAAACAAATCTGGATGCATTAATTGTCTATATCGTTCATAAACAAGAAAAGAAGTGGTCCGTGTACTGATCCTTGTGGTACACTATTATCAGTTTCTGCAAAATTGCACTAAATTTTGGCCTGAATTTGCACAATAATGCCTAACATTTAAATACAGTTGGAGAATGTTTGTGTATGAGACTCCTCAATCGTTTGGTGATTAGTTTATCTCACAAAAAATAATTTTATGTGAATCAATTTTTTTTTGAGATTGATGAAAACAACATTTATTTCTCCAATCCAGTCTGTGTACTGAATCCAAAATCATTCTTTAAATAGATCTGATTATACCAACAGTTTAGTATCTGCGGTCTAATATATTGGGATGGCCAATGCTTTTTTGGGCAATTCGTTAAAGTGCCCTTCTGAAAGCACTTGTTAACAGTAAGAAAGAGTGAGCAAAGTAGAGCAAAATTCTTTTCCTGAACAGAAAAATGTAGAGGCTTTTTTAATCTGAGTAGTGCTTCTTTTTCAGCTTTTGAGTGGCCTCTATTATCTCTGCAGAAATTTTTGCTTTTCTGCCTCACCTTTTTTCATTGAAACCATTTTAATAGCACATTTTTTCCAATGATGAAAGAAGATGTTGAACTTGCTGCCGCTTCATGTCTAAGTCAATGCTGTTGTTTCTACCTGATCCGCTGTTAGCATCGGAAAAACTTAATTTTATTCTACAATTTGCATTAACAGCACAACATTTTGATAAAAACTTATCCATTTTTCAAGCACTTTGTTTCTAGCAAATTTTTCCTCCGACAAATTTTCTTGAATATCCTTAGTTCTCATTGATTTTATGTTGCATATATTTTTGATACCAGTTTTGCTTTTCTGCTGCAAGGTTTTTAATTGAGTAATCAAGCCAAGCTGTTTCGAATTACTAGCTTTGATTTTTCTCTGGCAGAAAGTAGTTAATTTGATTAGAAGAATTTTGTTGAAATTTTTCAAATACTGAATCGAAAGCAGATTAATTTATGCTTCTCTTCGAATAGTAGAATTTCTAACACCACTAGATGCATTTGTTTTGGCTTGAGTCTAAGTTTTTCAATGCACTCTTCAAAATTTTGAACTTTGAACTCCTCTAATAAAAATTTTTTAGGTTCAAGATACACAATCGTCAAAGCCAATTCTTCTTTATTTTTGCTTTCTTTTTTGTCAACTTTTTACATTGCCTGCTAGAAAAATTTTATATTACAGTTTTCACCTGGTAAGTGCTTAGATATAAATACGCGTGATATTGCTGCCATCTTTCAGCCAGGTTTCATTTTGGCATATAGCTGATGGCTGCATTTCTTGTTGCAACCAACAATTATTTAAAGTTATTTGCGTTTTTGTAGTTTGATCTGAAACTCTGCAATAGAAGAGTATTTCTCATCTTTGAAGCTTAGGAATTCATCTTTAGCTGAAGTGGAGCACTTCCACCATTCCTTTAAATGAAGAATGAAAAAGCCTGAGCTTTTTATAAACAAAAATAGCAGAAAACGCACACATACTGTTTGATATAAACTCTACGGATAACGCAAGACTCATGTCTCCAGTTGACGTCTAAAGGCAATCTTAAATCGGTCCCAAGCAGACGACCAATTGTGATTTTGACGATGATTGGTTCTTATTATGTGTTCTTTGGCTGCAAATAATGCTCACAACAATTGACTGAATTACATCTCACGGTTAGCTATGTTCATTTTCTTATTCTACTACGCGTAACAAATTTTGTGTAAGTTTCAAACCATTGAGACTCTAAAGCCGAAAATTAAAAAGATCGGGTTTTGTCCTCCTAAAATAAGGCATAAATTTGATTGTTTTTGATAAAGTTAGTGGCATTTCAAAATATTACAGCGTACAAAAGAACATGTCATATGAAAAACATCATTGTTCAAGGAAACACAAGTAAAAAGCGGAAAAAAGTAGATGGCGGAAACTATTCAAGTCCAACTGGTCGGAACGAAGAGAAATGTCAGTCTCTATTAGGACAAAAACACAGACGCAACATCCATCAGCCATAAAATAGTTTAACAGGGCAGCAGAAAAAAATGAAAGCTAGCCGAATGAATAATATGATTGAGAGAAAAAGCAATTAGACGAGCTTGCAAAACATGATTCATAATTTAATGTGCGTGGTTTTCTGTTGCAAAACAATTGCAAATATGTGATGCAAACAAGTTAACAAATTACAATTTTCTATTTATTTTGTACTCAGCCATACAGTTGAGTTTCGAAACATTTTTGACGAAAGCATCCAAACGAATCAAATTAGCTTCAAATAAGAAAATCATGAAACGAAATTGGACAAATTTTCTAAGCAGTTTTTGGTTTAAAAAATAAGCGGAAAAGGGAATTCTAGGAATTTTTTAAAGTAAAATAAAGAAAAGTTGTCGGCACGACTTATACTTTTGGTGCAAGCACAGAAAAATCCACAGAAAGAAACCTCCGAAAGAACGATAATACGCTAGTGACAAACGCTAAGGAAGATATTAATACTGAAATTAACTCCTTCCGATACCGCTATTAGTGGAAGCGGAAGCAAAACTACTTGGTAGCCTGATATTTTTAACCCACGAAAGGCTTCAAATTAAACAGACGTTTACCCTTTAGAGTTTAGAGTACTTGGTTAATAAAAATAGTGAAAACAACTCATGACCCTTGTTAAGTGTAGTTTGTCTGGTGTTTAGATCACATTTCAAATTGTTTCAGCGTAGATTTTGCAGTTCTTAAAGAATTCTCACATTAAATGTGTTTCAATTTTGTAAAAGAAAATAGTTTCCTGATAATTCTAATTAATTTCAAAGACCTAAAAATCAAAAAGTAGCATTTTAACTCCGGTTGGACAACTCAGAAAAAGTAATTCAATAATAAATTTTTTTTACTAAAGTTTAATTATAGCAGCTTTATGATCCCATTAATGTTTGCAAAATTTGAACCTGAGCAAAATATTCCGTTTCCCTCTAGCGGTGGTTTGCACACACAAAAGTAATCAGCACCATCGAATGAACAAGTTGCCATTTCGTTGCACATGTGTTCACCTGTTTCGCACGGGTCTGAAATGAAAATAAAAGGGGTGGGATGTTCGGCTGAAACTAGAGTTGGCAAAAGCAATTTTGTAGAAAAATCATTGTTGCGATCAGGGGAAAACATCTAAGTGGATACTGGGCAGAAACAACTGAGAGACATGAAAGAGGCTTTTGAGGTGCCTCTTTTAAAAGGGGCATTTTAAATGAAGACAATATTTTCGAAGATCAGAAGAAAATAATTTTCAGAGAACTTTTGCAGATTAGGCAAAAGCAATTTTTGCATTTAGGGTAAAAGCATTTTTCAGTAAGAAAAATTTGTAGATTAAGCAAGAGTAATCGGCGATTTTTGTTCTAAGAAATTGAAGATATGGTAAGATTAATTTTTGTCGACATTTTTGTACTATAAATGGATGCAATTTTTAGATTAAATAAGCAAACGCCATGTTTGTAGACAAAACCTGTAGATTAGGTTACAAATTTTTCAATTTTTTTTCAAAGTAGAAGAACGCAAGTTTTCTTGCAATCAGGTAAAGTCAACTTAGGTCAACTTAGTGAAATTTATGCTAAAACCACAAAAAACATTAGAAAAGGCACTTGATATCTTGATAATCCACATGTTGATGTAGTGGTAAACGGTCCCTATTTGTTGGCTCCTCATGCAAAAGAGTAGAAACTCTTCATGTAAAGTTAACTGTAAAATTTTAAATTTTGTATCTTTTAACCCAATGATGCTCGATTTCAATTTTGCAAAACATATTAGGAAAAAACAAACGATAAAAAAGTCTACAACAACGAAATAATTGCCGCATTCTAAATATTTTAAAGCCATTGATCAAAATTTTGAGAAAAATTCGATATGATAGAAAGAGAGTAGAAAACTAGCTTGAAACTTAAATTTGAAGAAAAACATCCTTTGTGGAAATTGGCTATCAATAGTAGCATAATAGCAAGTACAAATAACAAAGCACAATTTCGTGACAACATATTCATGTACGTTTTTAAGGCAATAGCTATCATTTTTTTTTCATTTTCAGAAAAGCCTTTCAAAAACATTTAACACTTTTTTGCTGGCAATATTCTTCGTGATCGGATTCCGGTTGATAGAATGGCGTTTGTGTCTGACCCATATATTCAACATTTTAAACAAGTATTACTCTCAGAAACTAAATCTATGGAATTGACCGTTTGAAACTGCTGTTTGAAAAAAAGAACTGGTGACCAGATTATTAAAAATTTTACTTCGCAATTTAGTTTGCATGTTGTTCTGGAGAAATATAAATAATAAAATGATTTGACAAGGTATTTAAGTGGAGATATAAGTTAGCCACCTCTCCTTGTTTTTAGATTTGATTGTTTTTAGATTTGAGCAAAATAAGTATGATTGCTGTCTGCTAAAAATGATTGGTTTATAATATCTGATAGACTAACGGAACATCAAAGGGAATACGTGAAAAACAAAAACTATACGTTGAACTGCCCAACTCTTCAGAAAAACTGATTTAATTTGTATTGAGAGTGTTTCCTCTTACGCTTTAAAAGTTTCATCAATCAAAACAATATGTTTAACTATTCATTCGGGAAAAAATTTAAGTTTTAATTCGCTTCAGTGAAATAACTGTGTTTTTTCAATACCACTGTTGGCAGTTCACAATTTGTATCTGACTTCAAAACTACTTTTAAGCTTCTCTTTCTTTTTAAGTAATAAAAAAGTTTTGGAACATATCTTTTTTAAGAAAGTAATTTTCCCCAGAAAAAGATTCATTTTGTTCGCAAAAAGAAACATTGTTTTAAAGCGATTTTGTTACGATATTTTGATGCTAAGAAAATCTTATTGCAAATAAAGTACTTGTCTCTACTGGATGCATTACTTTTACTAGGCTTAATGAATGTGTATGTTTGACGCTTTGTCATATTTCTTGTCATTCTTTCGGTAGTTGTCTGTAAAAAATTATGTAGAAAACTTAATGAAAAATCTTCTTTCTTAAATTGCATACCAAGAATACATCAATTAGCCGTAACTGGCGTCTTGTTTTTTAGTGTGGCACCAGATAAGAATTTTGAAATTTTAAGAACATCATTCGAGGAAGTTATTGTTGTTTTGTGATTTTGACCTCCTAGCAACTAATATTTGCAAGCATAAGTCACTTTGGTTCTTTCAATTGGGTATTGTTGGAGTTTCAATAATTAAAGAGCAACAGGTACAAAGATGTTTTCCCGCCCAATTTTGGCAGTTTGGTGGTTGTTTTAACCTGATAAAATTCTAGCTTGTTCAAGGGCGCGATTTAAGAAAAAAAGCGTCTTCAATTATTTAGTGAACGAAAATCCCATGCTTGGCAGATATTGCATAAAAAGGAAATTGGCTCGTTTTGTAAGCTCACCTCGACTTTGCCTCAAACTAAAATAACAGTCCTCTTAAAGTCCAGCGCCAGACCAAGACAATGTATAGTTGATTCATCGACGAACGTCTAGGTTGTCACTAATATTGTACTTCACATAACATACCGCATTTTTTGTGTTCCATTTGCCAAAAAAATACTGCAAATAATTTATTATTGATATTTTTTAACTTACTGTCTTGCGGGTTGGTGGGCTCCAAAATAGCTGAAATAAAAAAGCAACCATCAATCGTAAATCGAGGTCTATGAAATAAATCTAGTGAAGGCCTCGACGATAAGAACGTATTATTGTTGACTAAATTATAATTGTGCCGAATATCGGTTGAGATTATGGTCTTTTCATGTCTAACAGGGTCCAGGACAGGTTCTTAGAAATTCGAGGCCTCAACCGTCAATTATGGAAACTGTCAATTATTCATGAAAACAAAAACAAAACAAATCTTACCGTCATATGAGTAAGAGCACAGTTGGTTTTGGGGGCTGTCCTTGAACCAGTTTAATCTATTAGCTAAAAAACAATGACATTCGCTATCTGCTTCACAAAATTTTTGAACTGATGTTCCTGGCCGTTGAAAAACTCTAAAACAGCTCCATTTACACTTTGAAGATTTTTCTTGGGTAACTTTTCCAATCAATTCCAGATTATTGTTTGCTTCAATATCGTGGGTAGTAGTGTGTAACAGCTCCGACTTTATACGGCACAGTTTTACCAAAATCAATAGATATAATGGTAAGCGCAGTGAAACCATTTTGAAAATAAATATTTGGCAAAACTAAATAGATTATGTTTAAAATCCGCCTGAATAAAAACTAAAAAATTTCCACCTGTGAATGTTATAATGAATTTCTAACAAATAATTTACTGATTCCTCTTAATTTTTTAGGAGTGTTTTGAGGTTTGTCGCTATTAATGTCCGTGGAAACTATTTGCCGCAAAATTTGCTGATTTCATTTAAAATTTAGGGAATTAGGAACTTGGGTAAGCAACAAAAGATTTAAGATTGAAAGTATTGACTTTTCAATGCAGGTGTTCAGGTGAAACGGATGAAAAATTGAGAACATTTTTTCAATATTGAAAACAACTGCTGACAATTTTCTATAACAAGTGCGTGCTCCAGAGCTCATTTTCTAAAAATTCGGACATATAAGTTTTTTGACAAATAGTCGTTAGTTTCAGTTTTTTTCAGCGTATTTATCAAACGCTTCTTGGTTTAAGTTAAGTATGACCCAGTGTCAAGTCAAATAGTATTTATAAAGACAAGTCTGAAAAGTTTGCCCTCCACCCTATAAAGCAAACAAAGACGTTGGCTAATGACCGTTCGCACATAATGTTTCGACCCTGCTTATCCGCGTTTCTGACTTTATGGTCTACCAAAAAGGAGGAGATAGAAAACTTTCAAAAATTCACATAGAGTTCAAGAAACCACCAAATTAACAAAGTAATGAAGCATTAGAGGGTTGATGAAAACTGCCAACATTGAGACTACGAGACAAGGCAAAGATAAAACTCCAATAAAAACAAACATCAATTCCACTCAAAACTCGATGTATATGTTTTGAAGAAAACAAAATAACAAAATCAATATGGCATCAGATAACACCTAAACTAAACAAAATGATCTGTACGTTACGAAAAGAGATATGAGACCTGTTCTCAATGAGCCTTCGTATCAATTCAAAATAAAAATGCAGATAAGAAAAAGTTCAAAATAAGTTTTCAATTTTGCAAAACCATGAATTTTCAAGCGATTAAAACGAGTAGGTATCAACTGAAGTCTTTAAAAAAGTTATTTGTGCCCGATGATTTGAAAATCAGCAAGAAAGCTGTCCCATCCCTTAAAACGATTATGTATTCATTTAAAATATTAAAGAAGTTTTATTGCGTAGTCTTTCAACGCCACACAGACCTCCTCATTAGATTGTTGTTCTGACAAAAAAACAGAATAATCTCAAAAAATTGGCAGATTAACCAAAATCACTTTTTTAAAAACAATAAAAACGCGTAGAATCAGAGCCAAAAAACCTTAGTTGAGAACAAAACAGTTATTAAAATTGATTTGGATGCCTAAAAAAACGATACAGCCTGACTTTACTGAGAACTAGCTACCTATGACAGAAAGTGATAAGCAACAAGTTCAAAAATCCATTGATTTGATTAGAAAGAAAAAATTTCAAAAAAAACTATAAAGAGTTAAAAAAAACCAAATAAAGCAAAAAACTGTAACTTTGTAATATTCAACTCCTTAGGAATGCGATTGGGCGCAAAAAAGGTGAATCTAGGTCAGACTACAAAGAACAAAAAAAAAACGGACAGTGCTTAAAATTTAACAAACAACTTTTTAAGAAAAAACAGTATTGAAGCCATAAAAAAGATGAGATTACAAAAACCACTAAAAATTAAGATCAACTAAAATTTTTTTTATTGCTCCAGCTGGGTCTCACTCGATTATCAATGGGTCATCTTTCAAAGGCTCTAAGTGAAAGACAAAAACATGAAATTTTGACCACTAGAAAACTCAAAAGATAACCATCAAAAAAATAAATATTTGCTTTTGCAAAAAGTCGGTTTCAACTATTGATATTGACATAAACTTATTGATGTCAATATCAAGAGCAAAAAAGGCAAGATTCAAAAATCCTTGTTTTTGAAAAAAAAATTATCGGAAGGTCACTGAAAGCATTAGCAATAAAATCAAAGTACTGAAAAGTATCAATCAAGCATTCGAAAGACGTCATCGAAATTCTTCCTAATATTGGATATTTTGAGCGACCACAAAGCGAACAACAAAAACAGGTGAAAATTAAAATTTATAATAATTTTTCCTTTTGAACAGTTTTGGAGCCGTCAAAACCCTAAGATATTGACAAAAAACCTGAAATATGATACGATGCGAACTCATTTTTTGTTTAGACGTCAATTGGGCCTGTCTTTACTGTGATAATTTGCCAAGCAAACAAAAATAAACCTCAAAATTGGACAACTAAGCAAAAATCAAAACATTTTTAAAATTAAAAACTCGTAGAAACAAAGCCAAGAAAATATAGTCTAAACTAAGACCATTACAGGAAAAATACCTCGCTATTTACAATGAAGAAAATTCAAATTGTTTTTACTGAGAATAAGGAACAAGTCGACAGAAGCATGATTTATAAGATGCATAGTTCAACATTGCATTGATAGTCTCTTGAAACAAATACATGCAAAGTCATAAGAGCCATTAGATTTCAACTGAAAACACAATATTGTGTTAGTTATACCATAATAAACAGGCAAATGAGTCTTTGAATAGTCAAAATAAGCCATGAGACTGCTGGCAAACAAAAAGAACAAGCTGCTGGCAAAACAAAAAAAGTCACTTAGTTTTTTCAAAGCACTTCGACAGAGCCTTGAAAACTTTCATCCTCAAAAGCTAATATGTTATGTTCGTTGGAGCTCATTTTTTGTAAACTGGACTGAGCTTAGCTGGGCTTTAATTTGAGATGATTTTTTTGTCAGTAATTACCAAAGAATGTGCAAAAACCTTGAAAAAAAAGAAAACATCGTGCCCCAACACAATTGGGACAGTTTTTGCTTATAAGCGTCCACGACGAGAATACAACTAGTCTTCCTATAAATGAGCGCCAAACCAAATACCTAATTGTATCAGATTTCTGCGAAATAGATAAATTGGGAAAGGAAACGTCTCAACATATCAAAAAAAGTCAGGCAATTTATATACAAATCGGGTTAAATTAGCAAAAAAAGGGAAAATGTTCCGATTGAAGGAGACTATTGTAGGATACTTAAACAAAAAGACCTCTTTCGTAGTTTTAAGAGATTTTGTTAGTTTTTCTCAGGTCTCTACTCAGGTCTCTACTCTAACTGAAGAGGTGAAAACACCAAAACTTTAGTACACAATCTAAAAAATTCAGCAAAATTAACAAAAAATTTGGCAAAAATTAAGAAAAATGTGAGTAAGAACAACGGAAATTGGTCTAATATTGACAAACGTTTGAACCTCTACAAATCGGAGTTGAAAAAAAAAATTCAACTAAAATTGTTATATTTGTTTTCTATGTTGGACGAGCTTCTCAAAAAAACCACTCACAACTCTCTACGATGAATAGACGATCGGAGAAAATTGACTGAACAAAAAAACAATTGAGTATATAGTTCCTCCCTCCCACTATTGATATTGACATAAACTTATTGATGTCAATATCAAGAGCAAAAAAGGCAAGATTAAAAAATCCTTCTGTTTTTGAAAAAAAATTTATTGGAAGGTCACTGAAAGCATTAGCAATAAAATGAAATTACTGAAAAGTATCAATCAAGCATTCGAAAGACGTCATCGAAATTCTTCCTATTATAGGATATTTTGAGCGACCACAAAGCGAACAACAAAAACATGTGAAAATTAAAAATTATAATAATTTTTCCTTGTGAACAGTTTTGGAGCCGTCAAAACACTAAGATATTGACATAAAACCTGAAATATGATACGATGCGAACTCATTTATTGTTTAGACGTCAATTGGGCCTGTCTTTACTGTGAGAATTTGCCGAGCAAACAAAAAACCTCAAAAATGGACAACTAAACAAAAATCAAAAAATTTTTAAAAATAAAAAAAGGGAGAAACAAAGCCAAGAAAATATAGTCTAAACTAAGACCATTACAGGAAAAATATCTCGCTATTTACAATGAAGAAAATTCAAATTGTTTTTACTGAGAATAAGGAACAAGTCGACAGAAGCATGATTTATAAGATGCATAGTTCAACATTGCATTGATAGTCTCTTGAAACAAATACATGCAAAGTCATAAGAGCCATTAGATTTCAACTGAAAACACAATATTGTGTTAATTATACCATAATAAACAGGCAAATGAGTTTTTGAATAGTCAAAAAAAGCCATGAGACTGCTGGCAAACAAAAAGAACAAGCCGCTGGCAAAACAAAAAAAAAGTCACTTAGTTTTTTCAAAGCACTTCGACAGAGCCTTGAAAACTTTCATCCTCAAAAGCTAAAATGTTATGTTCGTTGGAGCTCAATTTTTGTAAACTGAATTGAGCTTAGCTGGGCTTTAATTTGAGATGATTTTTGTCAGTAATTACCAAAAGAATGTGCAAAAACCTTGAAAAAAAAGAAAACATCGTGCCCCAACACAATTGGGACAGTTTTTGCTTATAAGCGTCCACGACGAGAATACAACTAGTCTTCCTATAAATGAGCACCAAATCAAATACCTAATTGTATCAGATTTCTGCGAAATAGATAGATTGGCAAAGGAAACGTCTCAACATATCAAAAATAAGTCAGGCATTTTATATACAAATCGGGTTAAATTAGCAAAAAAAGGGAAAATGTTGCGATTGAAGGAGACTATTGTAGGATACTCAAACAAAAAGACCTCTTTCGTAGTTTTAAGAGATTTTGTTAGTTTTTCTCAGTTCTCTACTCAGGTCTCTACTCTAACTGAAGAGGTGAAAACACCAGAACTTTAGTACACAATCTAAAAAATTCAGCAAAATTAACAAAAATTTTGGCAAAAATTAAGAAAAATGTGAGTAAGAACAACGGAAATTGGTCTAATATTGACAAACGTTTGAACCTCTACAAATCGCAGTTGAACAAAAATTCAACTAAAATTGTTAATTTTGTTTTCTATGTTGGACGAGCTTCTCAAAAATACCACTCACAACTCTCTACGATGAATAGACGATCGGAGAAAATTGACTGAACAAAAAAAACAATGGAGTATATAGTTCCTCCCTCCCACTATTGATATTGACATAAACTTATTGATGTCAATATCAAGAGCAAAAAAGGCAAAGTTCAAAAATCTTTCTGTTTTTGAAAAAAAATTTATCGGAAGGTCACTGAAAGCATTAGCAATAAAATGAAATTACTGAATAGTATCAATCAAGCATTCGAAAGACGTCATCGAAATTCTTCCTATTATAGGATATTTTGAGCGACCACAAAGCGAACAACAGAAACAGGTGAAAATTAAAATTTATAATATTTTTTCCTTGTGAAAAGTTTCGAAGCCGTCAAAACCCTAAGATATTGACAAAAAACCTGAAATATGATACGATGCGAACTCATTTTTTGTTTAGACGTCAATTGGGCCTGTCTTTACTGTGATAATTTGCCAAGCAAACAAAAATAAACCTCAAAATTGGACAACTAAGCAAAAATCAAAACATTTTTAAAACTAAAAACTCGTAGAAACAAAGCCAAGAAAATATAGTCTAAACTAAGACCATTACAGGAAAAATATCTCGCTATTTACAATGAAGAAAATTCAAATTGTTTTTACTGAGAATAAGGAACAAGTCGACAGAAGCATGATTTATAAGATGCATAGTTCAACATTGCATTGATAGTCTCTTGAAACAAATACATGCAAAGTCATAAGAGCCATTATATTTCAACTGAAAAAACAATATTGTGTTAATTATACCATAATAAACAAGCAAATGAGTTTTTGTTTTGAATAGTCAAAATAAGCCATGAGACTGCTGGCAAACAAAAAGAACAAGCTGCTGGCAAAACAAAAAAAAGTCACTTAGTTTTTTCAAAGCACTTCGACAGAGCCTTGAAAACTTTCATCCTCAAAAGCTAATATGTTATGTTCGTTGGAGCTCATTTTTTTGTAAGCTGGACTGAGCTTAGCTGGGCTTTAATTTGAGTTAATTTGAGATGATTTTTGTCAGTAATTACCAAAAGAATGTGCAGTAACCTTGAAAAAAAGAAAACATCGTGCCCCAACACAATTGGGACAGTTTTTGCTTATAAGCGTCCACGACGAGAATACAACTAGTCTTCCTATAAATGAGCGCCAAACCAAATACCTAATTGTTTCAGATTTCTGCGAAATAGATAGATTGGCAAAAGGAGGCGTCTCAACATATCAAAAATAAGTCACGCATTTTATATACAAATCGGGTTAAATTAGCTAAAAAGGGAATATGTTGCGATTGAAGGAGACTATTGTAGGATACTCAAACAAAAAGACCTCTTTCGTAGTTTTAAGAGATTTTGTTAGTTTTTCTCAGTTCTCTACTCAGGTCTCTACTCTAACTGAAGAGGTGAAAACACCAGAACTTTAGTACACAATCTAAAAAATTCAGCAAAATTAACAAAAAATTTGGCAAAAATTAAGAAAAATGTGAGTAAAAACAACGGAAATTGGTCTAATATTGACAAACGTTTAAACCTCTACAAATCGCATTCGAAAAAAAATTCAACTAAAATTGTTAATTTTGTTTTCTATGTTGGACGAGCTTCTCAAAAATACCACTCACAACTCTCTACGATGAATAGACGATCGGAGAAAATTGACTGAACAAAAAAAGAATTGAGTATATAGTTCCTCCCTCCCACTGAAGCGGGGTCGGAACAACTAAACCTAATTTAGAAATAGTTGCATTTTTTGCCAGAACACTTTATTTTTTGATGAAACTTTAGTTTGCGATCGTTTTCTCACAGCAGTTTTGTAGAGTAGGAAATTTGATGAACAAGGAAAAAACAACGTTTTCGAGATAATGTTCAAAATAATCGTAGAATTATGAAAATAAACTGTCGAACTCTTTTTTTAAAAAAGTCAGTTAGACGTCTTGAGTAAGCAATTAAGACCTACCCTTAACAGATATAAGTTGTACAACAGCAAAAACAAAGGCAAAGACAGTAAAAAATCCACTAAACTTTGGGAGAGAACAAAGGTTCATTTCAAACATTTCACCAAAAACAATTACCATATTACCACGCAACCATTAGTTAAAATAAACACTGTTACAGACATTGAATTATAAGTGTCAGGAAAAGAAATTCCGCCTGTTTTTACTCAGATTACGAAAGAAGTTGAGAGAAATAATATAAAATAGTGGCAAAGTTCAAAAAATCACCAACATTTTCATAAAACAAATAGGTTCTAACCCTTAAGAGACATTAGTTAAAAACTGACAGCATTTTGTCGGTTCGCTTATGTCTCATAAAAAACCAAATTGATCTTTGGCTGGCGAAAAAAATTGCTTGGGCTACAAATTTATGACAAATGAAAGCAAAACAAACGACCATAAAATTAAACGAGCAATTGGTCAGAGCCAAAAAAACCATAAGTTTAACTCTGAAACGATAATATATACTTGTTGTTATATTTTGTAAATAGTATCTGTCAACAATTGAGACCTGATTTGAAACTCTTTTCAGTTATTAACTCAAAACCTCTAATTGTGGAAATATTTTAAGAAAAGCCGAGCCCCATTAAAATCTAAAAATTTTCTTTGCAGTAACGATCCACTGTAGGATCGAAATCAGCCTTGATTTTGCTGCGCGTCTATGAAAACACTCAATTGTTGAAATGATTGTGAAATTTATCAATTTTAAAAATAAAATTTTTCAGAATATCAAAAACAATTTATACATTTTGTATAATTATCGAGTTTAATTTTGTAAAAAAATCTAGAAGTTTTTTTCAGATTCCAGATGACTCCTAAAGCCCCAAGAGTACAACTTGCTCGCTTTTTAAGCTTATGAAGAGTATAATTGCAGATTAAAGGTGTTTGCGTCCAATAAATTTTATGAAAGTGGGCTAAAAAACATATTAGGTCCCATTTTTGAAGAGAAGTTTGAATTTTGAGAACTTTAGTTAAATTTCCAGCCAAAATTAGGATTCAACAACTCAGAAAGCCTCCTCTGTCTTTAAAGATAAAATCAATACCATTACCGTAAAAAATTTTAACTTTTTTAAGCAAAGTTGACAAAAATTTGGTCGAAATACGGAAATGTGAATGAGAACATTAGAAAATCGCTTAATATTCACAAAACTTTAAACCTGATTAACTCCCTGCAAAAAGCAATTTTAACAAAATTCCCTAATCTACACTGTGCGGGCTTTCTAATGATATTACTAATTTCTCTACGATGATTGTATCGATCGGCCACAATTGACTGAACAAAAACCCCTTTGAGTATATGGTTCCTCCCTCCACTAAAGTTGGTCGGAACAATAAGCCACAAAACAATGGGATAAATATTATATAGAAGTTTGAGAGATTAAGATCGATCAACATAGTTGCTAGCCAAAAAGTTTTCGAGTTAAGAGCTTTTCTTTCCAGTACAATACTGGTCCTTCTTCAAAGAAGTTGCGCCTGCTTATTTTTATCTAAAACTCGAGGTTCACTCTCAAATTTTCGTTTTTTAGCATGATCCGATTCAATAATGAAGATGAACAAGAAAAATGCAGAAATCAGTTTTAGTATTTATTTGCATCTCTTGTGCTTTCCGTTCTCTTGGGTTGAAAACATTATGGTTCCAGATAAAACAGCCAACTGTTAAGTATGTGCTGATATGATTAGTCAGTCTCATAAAATTGCAATGCAAGTGAAGTTTTGAAAAACACGACATGCAAATGAACAACCTAATGCAGCTCTGCATCTTGCGAATTTGAACTTCGACCTTTGAAATGATCGATAGCGTTGCAAATTAATGGGACTAAATATGAAAGTTCGCTTGCTTTGCAATTCTATTGGACTGACTATGTATGCCGGCTTTGGCTGTTTTAGCTGGATCCAAAAATTTCCTACGCAAGTGAACGAAAAGCACAAGACATGCAAATAGACATTCAAATTCACTGCTGTAATTCTAAATTTTGAACTCACAGTCAGTACCATAAAGTTGCAACGTTATCGGTTGTTTCAAAGTTCAAAGGTCAAATTCAGAACATGTAGCTATGAGCATTGTGATGTTCATTTGCATGTCAGGAGTTTTCGAACGTTCGCTTGCATTGCAACTTCATGAGACTTACTATAAGCCATTAAAGCGGTCGATAGTTTGAATTTTGCGGGACTAACCACTAAAAATTATAAACCACCGACTGTTGTGTATTCCAGAAAGAATTGCAAAGCTCGCACCCCTAACGTCATTTTTCTTTAAGGGTTAACCTGGAAGACTGCGGTTCTGCATATAGTTCTTTCGCGTAATCTTTACCGAAATAGTTTGAAACTGATGTTGACCGAGATGTTGACTCATAAAGCCAACAAGAGTACAACTTGCTCGCATGTTGACCGAGATGTTGACTCCTAAAACCACCAAGAGTTCAAATTGCACGCATGTTCACCGAGATGTTGACTCCTAAAACCACCAAGAGTACAACTTGAGGTGTTTGCGTCTAGCAAGTTTTATGAAACGGGTCTAAAATACTTTAGGTCCCATTTTTGAAGAAAAGTCTGAATTTTGAGAAATTTAGTTAAATTTCTAGCCAAAATCTAGGATCTAAAAATTCAGAAAACCTCCTCTGTCCTTAAAAATGAAATCAATACTATTACCGTAAACAATTTCAAAATATTTTTAACAAAATTGACAAAAATTAGGTCAAGAATACAGAAATGTGAATGAAAATCGCCTACTATTCAAAAATTTTAACCTGATTAACTCCCTGCAAAAAGAAATTTTAACAAAGTTCCATAATATACAATGTGCGGGTTTTCTAATGGTTCCAATCAACTCTCTACGATGATTGTATCGATCGGCCAAAACCCGACGGAACAAAAAACCCTTTGAGTATATAGTTCCTCCCCCCCACTGAGAGAGATAAAAAATTGTCTGCTCTCCAAGGTATCAAAAACTATCAACAGCTACTAATTAAAAGACACTAGAGTACGTACTGAGAAAAAATATTCAACCCCAGAAATCCGTATAAATTGAGAAACTCGGACAAGAGCAAAACAACTCCTCAATTTAAAAGTTTGTTGATATCTTTATGATCATTAAAACTGTTTGCTCATAACCTACATAAAATTTAAACTTCGAAACATTTTTGAAATGTAGCCCACAGATTGTCGAAATAGCTCGGAAAGGGACTTTTGGGGCGTATAATACAGATTGAAACAGATAAAAGTTATCGACGCCGATAAGAGTTTGCAAAAAAACTTATAGCGATGAAATAATATGGCTAGTTCGAATTCAATCACTGGAAAGTTTTTTTTGAACCATAATTACAAGCATGGCCATATTTGCCCTTATATCAATTCCGATGAAAATTTTGAAGAAAAAACGTCAATTACGCAAATGAAAACTGATAGATCAAGTGAGAAAATGATGTCGCGTGCGCAAAAGCCGTTAGTGAGAGGAAAAAACAATCCAAAATTTGACCTGCAGTTTTGATATATTTTATGCTTTGAAAAATTTCGTATATCTGACGCTTTAAAAAAAGTAAAAAGGAAAAGCATCAGATGACAAAATAAAAAAATTGCCGTAGAATATCGGAAACAACTCAAAGAGTTGTGCAATTTAATCACTAACATAACCTGAAATAAATCAGAAATACCAAAGAAATAAAATTTCTAATGGCCTAATAAAACTATATACGGTGTTAAAAAAATTAACAGAAGAAACATTTTTAGTTTGAGGGTCTGAGTAGATGCGCGGGAGGGAGTTTGATGGGCAGGGGGTTAGTGGGGATCGGTTCATAGGGTACGCGTTGGTCTGTTTGGTGGTTGGGGTAAAATATCTAAGGGGGAAGGACTGTTATGCAAAGAAAACCTTTCAAAAAAACCTCTCAACTTCAATATTACCTTTTCATGAACAAACTTGCTTCCGCTTAAAAATCCTTTTGTATGCCAATATTCTTCTTCCCGTAAAAAAGCAGAAACAGCCGAATATAACTATCTTCAGCTTACATGTATAATAATTGTGGCCATAAAGCCGGCATAACATATGCGGACATTATTGTATAACTTGTATTTGAACTGAGAAAAATACTTAATTTAAAACAAACCCCACTAAAGTCGAGCGAATTGCATTCAAACAACTGCTGAGCGATTACCTTCGTTAGTAATTAGCTGCAGATCAGGAGGCTAGATTTAACTCAATCGAGAATTGGGGTGCGCATAGGTTTAGGGGTGGTATGAGTGTGAAGAGGCCAGGCGGTAGGGGGACGCAGGAAGTTCAGGGTTGAACCCCCCTTCAGACCTTGAATATAACTCAAACAATTTTGGTGAATCAGATACTTAGAGACAAGTGAGCCGTAAAGATGTAAAAGAAATTAATGCCTTCCGGTTGAGACGAAAAACCTGACCAAACGTTAGAACGACAAATCACCTTAGAAGGACCAACAGTCCTTATCTACCTATAATCATAAACATACCGGCCGATTGCCGGAAAATAGCCGCCATTGATTCCCATGACCACAATTGGGATTGAAAGAAGCAAAAATAAAAAACGATTTTTGCAGGAAAACAGTTTTAAAGTGCGAACAATTTTGATGTCATTTTGTAGATGAAAAAACTCCTGTTGCTTAATGAGACGATACAGGAGAAGGTATCAAAGCTTTCAAAGCAAGGATTTCTGCCTTTCCGTCTATTTCATAGCTACGAACTTTCTCCGACTTGATCCCGCTATATCCAGTTTTTGAGTCTTCCACAAAAACTCGAGTAATGATATGAAACTTTTGCTTGAGAGCAAGTGAAAATAGCACATTACATAACCAGTTGACGACGGATTAATTGCTCTCAAATGACTAGCGGAAGGTTTGCTTCGTCAGTAGCTAGCTAGAGTTTACGGAGGCTAACTTCAGCTCAATTGAAGAGGCGCGTGGTAAGCGCGGTGGGGGCACGGATCTATGGGGTCGAGCGCGCTGGGCTACGAGTGGAACGGTGAGCAGACATTGGGGATTGCGGGGGGATGTGGGCTGATCGGTGAAAAAGACCACAGGACTAATATAATTGCCACAAACTCGAGAGCAATTGATCATTACTCGCAATTTCTTGAAAAAATCTTTACGATTCTAATATGCTTCAGAAAACAAGTGTATTAAAAGCTTTAAATTGAAAACCCTAAACAAGGCGGTCTCAGTGGGCATCGGCGGTCTAGTTACTGATGTTTATGGAGTTGAATGGAACGTCAGTCTCGGCGAAGTAAATTTTGCGACTGAAATTTTGTTTTGAAAATCTATTTCGAATTTTAAAGCTGTATCTGCTATGAAAATGCTTGTGAACTTTGAAGCAACTGATTTGTGAAGCGGTTGAAGGCACAAATCAATCCTTCATTCCCTGAGTGGCTATCGTTAGTGGAATGAATGGAATTCAACTGCTTTAGAGTACTTGTTTGCAATTGACTGGTTTTACTTGTAATAAGCCTGCGTTTAAATACTAGGTATGTAACTGAGTCCCCAAGGATTAGCGATTTGAATGATGCTTGCAAATGAGTCGCAAAGGCAAGTAATAGTTGCTAATACAAATCCGTTATCATGTACATGTATCAAGTTTGCTCTTTTCTTTGGTTAGCGCAAAAAAAAACAAATAGGCGGACTTTAGCCAGGTATGTGATTAGTTTTAAAGTCAATTGGTAAAAGGTATCAATCTACAAGGTCAATCTGCAATTACAAGACTTGTTGGACCGATGTTCTTTCATAATTGATAGGAGTGCACTGTGCTCGGTAATGATAGTAAACGAAATAAAAAAACACAGCAGGACAAGTCCTGACGTACAATTCAAAGACTTTTCATTGACTAAACAGAAAAACAAGACCTAGAATGGACTATGAAAGAATTGAGAAAACCATTTTAAAAAAAATCAGAACAAAAAAATAAGAAATAAACAGAAAATCAATGTCAAAATGGCGCATGTGAACAAAAAACCACTAGCGAGAAATGAAAATTTAATTCAAACAAAAAAAACTAGGCCTAGAATGAGCTGTGAATTGATTGGGAAAACCATTTAGAAAAGAATCCTATCCAAAAAATTGAAAAAACTAAAAATCAGAGTGAAATTGCCGCATGTGAACAAAAAACCACTACTGAGAAACCGAATTTTTGTTCAAACACCGTCTTCTCACTCTACTTTAAAATTAGAGCGAAAAAAATTCACGCTGCAAAACCACTCGCTTTTTCGCTCCATTTTCTGTTTCGGCGTGACCAAAATCACTACTCAAATTTGACTTCAAAAATCATGAAAATGTGTGAACATATCTTAAAAAAAACATAGCAGGACAAGTCCTGACGTACAATTCAAAGAATTTTCATTGACTAAACAGAAAAACTAGACCTAGAATTGACTATGAGTGAATTCAGAAAAACATTTTAAAAAAATCAGAACAAAAAAATAAGAAAAAAAAACAGAAAACCAATATCAAAATGCCGCATGTGAACAAAAAAACACCTAGCGAGAAATGAAAATTTAATTCAAACAAAAAACTAGGCCTAGAATGAGCTGTGAATGGATTGAGAAAACCAGTTAGAAAAAAATCCGATCCAAAAAATCGAAAAAACAGTATAAATCAGAGTGAAATTGCCGCATGTGAACAAAAAACTGCTACCGAGAAACCGAATTTTTGTTCAAACACCGTTTTCTCACTCTACTTTCAAATTAGAGCGAAAAAAATTCACACCGCAAAACCACTCGATTTTTTGCTCCATTTCCTGTTTCGGCGTGACCAAAATCACTACTCCAATTTGACTTCAAAAATCATGAAAATGGGTGAACAGATCTTAAAAAAAAGACAGCGCCCCAATACAATTCAAATTCTTTGAATTGTAAAAATAGTGCTTGAAATATTCGGCAGACCAGACTATCTCTAACAATTCTTGTTCATTGATACTCAAACGTTTATCATTGAATTAAGAAAGCGCGGCGCAATTGCTATGGTTTTCCGTTACTCTGGTCCTGCAGCAAATGCTCTAGATGCATCGCACTCGGTGCCCAATTCCAGGTAACGATTATAGTAAAAGTTTTCAGCTGCTTGTACTATCAGCGTTTTTAAGTGTTCAATCTGTTTTTCTTGCTCAGATGTCGGATAAATTTTGCTCTTTATTTCCGATAGAAATCAGGCAAGATGACAAAGTGAGGCAACTCTTAGGATAATATTTCTTAAATCATGGAATAATCACAAAAATGAACGTTATCTAATCAAATTGTGAGGTGCATTGGGTGTTAAAATTGCAGCAGTAAAAGAGTTTAATGTTGAAGTTCCACTTTTCGAAGCAGTATTTGAGTTTAACGTTGAAGTTCCGCTTTTCGAAGCAGTATTAGAGTTTAACGTTGAAGTTCCAATTTTCGAAGCAGTATTAGAGTTTAACGCTGAAGTTCCACTTTTCGAAGCAGTATTAGAGTTTAACGTTGAAGTTCCACTTTTCGAAGCAGTATTAGAGTTTAACGTTGAAGTTCCGATTTTCGAAGCAGTATTAGAGATTAATGTTGAAGTTCCACTTTTCGAAGCAGTATTAGAGTTTAACGTTGAAGTTCCACTTTTCGAAGCAGTTTTAGAGTTTTACGTTGAAGTTCCACTTTTCGAAGCAGTATTAGAGTTTAACGTTGAATTTCCACTATTCGAAGCAGTATTAGAGTTTAGCGTTGAAGTTCCACTTTTTGGAGCCGTATTAGAGTTTAACGTTGAAGTTCCACTTTTCGAAGCAGTATTAGAGTTTAACGTTGAAGTTCCACTTTTCGAAGCAGTATTAGAGTTTAACGTTGAAGTTCCACTTTTCGAAGCAGTATTAGAGTTTAACGTTGAAGTTCCACTTTTCGAAGCAGTATTAGAGTTTAACGTTGAAGTTCCACTTTTCGAAGCAGTATTAGAGTTTAACGTTGAAGTTCCACTTTTTGAAGCAGTATTAGAGTTTAACGTTGAAGTTCCACTTTTCGAAGCAGTATTAGAGTTTAACGTTGAAGTTCCACTTTTCGAAGCAGTATTAGAGTTTAACGTGGAAGTTTCAATTTTTGTAGCAGTATTAGAGTTTAACGTTGAAGTTCCACTTTTCGAAGCAGTATTAGAGTTTAACGTTGAAGTTCCACTTTTTGAAGCAGTATTAGAGTTTAACGTTGAAGTTCCACTTTTCGAAGCAGTATTAGAGTTTAACGTTGAAGTTCCACTTTTCGAAGCAGTATTAGAGTTTAACGTTGAAGTTTTAATTTTTGTAGCAGTATTAGAGTTTAACGTTGAAGTTCCACTTTTTGAAGCAGTATTAGAGTTTAACGTTGAAGTTCCACTTTTCGAAGCAGTATTAGAGATTAACGTTGAAGTTCCATTTTTCGAAGCAGTATTAGAGATTAACGTTGAAGTTTCACTTTTCGAAGCAGTATTAGAGTTTAACGTTGAAGTTCCACTTTTCGAAGCAGTATTAGAGTTTAACGTTGAAATTCCACTTTTTGAAGCAGTATCAGAGTTTAACGTTGAAGTTCCACTTTTAGAAGCAGTATTAGAGTTTAACGTTGAAGTTCCACTTTTCGAAGCCGTATTAGAGTTTATCGTTGAAGTTCCACTTTTCGAAGCAGTATTAGAGTTTAACGTTGAAGTTCCACTTTTCGAAGCAGTATTAGAGTTTAACGTTGAAGTTCCACTTTTCGAAGCAGTATTAGAGATTAACGTTGAAGTTTCACTTTTCGAAGCAGTATTAGAGTTTAACGTTGAAGTTCCACTTTTCGAAGCAGTATTAGAGTTTAACGTTGAAGTTCCACTTTTCGAAGCAGTATTAGAGTTTAACGTTGAAGTTCCACTTTTCGAAGCAGTATTAGAGTTTAACGTTGAAGTTCAACGTTTCGAAGCAGTATTATAGCTTAACGTTGAAATTCCACTTTTCGAAGCAGTATTAGAGTTTAACGTTGAAGTTTTAATTTTTGTAGCAGTATTAGAGTTTAACGTTGAAGTTCCACTTTTTGAAGCAGTATTAGAGTTTAACGTTGAAGTTCCACTTTTCGAAGCAGTATTAGAGATTAACGTTGAAGTTCCATTTTTCGAAGCAGTATTAGAGATTAACGTTGAAGTTTCACTTTTCGAAGCAGTATTAGAGTTTAACGTTGAAGTTCCACTTTTCGAAGCAGTATTAGAGTTTAACCTTGAAATTCCACTTTTTGAAGCAGTATCAGAGTTTAACGTTGAAGTTCCACTTTTAGAAGCAGTATTAGAGTTTAACGTTGAAGTTCCACTTTTCGAAGCCGTATTAGAGTTTATCGTTGAAGTTCCACTTTTCGAAGCAGTATTAGAGTTTAACGTTGAAGTTCCACTTTTCGAAGCAGTATTAGAGTTTAACGTTGAAGTTCCACTTTTCGAAGCAGTATTAGAGATTAACGTTGATGTTCCACTTTTCGAAGCAGTATTAGAGTTTAACGTTGAAGTTCCACTTTTCGAAGCAGTATTAGAGTTTAACGTTGAAGTTCCACTTTTCGAAGCAGTATTAGAGTTTAACGTTGAAGTTCCACTTTTCGAAGCAGTATTAGAGTTTAACGTTGAAGTTCAACTTTTCGAAGCAGTATTATAGCTTAACGTTGAAATTCCACTTTTCGAAGCAGTATTAGACTTTAACGTTGAAGTTCGACTTTTCGAAGCAGTATTAGAGTTTAACGTTGAAGTTCCACTTTTCGAAGCAGTGTTAGAGTTTAAAGTTGAAGCTCTACTTTTCGAAGCAGTATTAGAGTTTAACGTTGAAGTTCCACTTTTTGAAGCAGTATTAGAGTTTAACGTTGAAGTTCCACTTTTCGAAGCAGTATTAGTGTTTAACGTTGAAGTTCCAATTTTCGAAGCAGTATTAGAGTTTAACGTTGAAGTTCCAATTTTTGTAGCAGTATTAGAGTTTAACGTTGAAGTTCCACTTTTCGAAGCAGTATTAGAGTTTAACGTTGAAGTTCCACATTTCGAAGCAGTATTAGAGATTAACGTTGAAGTTCCACTTTTAGAAGCAGTATTAGAGTTTAACGTTGAAGTTCCACTTTTCGAAGCAGTATTAGAGTTTAACGTTGAAGTTCCACTTTTCGAAGCAGAATTAGAGTTTAACGTTGAAGTTCCACTTTTCGAAGCAGTATTAGAGTTTAACGTTGAAGTTCCACTTTTCGAAGCAGTATTAGAGTTTAACGTTTAAATTCCACTTTTCGAAGCAGTATTAGAGTTTAACGTTGATGTTCGACTTTTCGAAGCAGTATTAGAGTTTAAAGTTGAAGTTCCACTTTTCGAAGCAGTGTTAGAGTTTAACGTTGAAGCTCTACTTTTCGAAGCAGTATTAGAGTTAAACGTTGAAGTTCCACTTTTCGAAGCAGTATTGGAGTTTAACGTTGAAGTTCCACTTTTCGAAGCATTATTAGAGTTTAACGTTGAAGTTCCACTTTTCGAAGCAGTATTAGAGTTTAACGTTGAAGTTCCACTTTTCGAAGCAGTATTAGAGAATAACGTTGAAATTCCACTTTTCGAATCAGTATTAGAGATTAACAATGAAGTTCCACTTTTCGAAGCAGTATTAGAGTTTAACGTTGAAGTTCCACTTTTCGAAGCAGTATTAGAATTTAACGTTGAAGTTCCACTTTTCGAAGCAATATTACACTTTAACGTTGAAGTTCCACTTTTCGAAGCAGTATTAAAGTTTAACGTTGAAGTTCCACTTTTCGAAGCAGTATTAGAGTTTAACGTTGAAGTTCCACTTTTCGAAGCAGTATTAGAGTTTAACGTTGAAGTTCCACTTTTCGAAGCAGTATTAGAGTTTAACGTTGAAGTTCCACTTTTCGAAGCAGTATTAGAGTTTAACGTTGAAGTTCCACTTTTCGAAGCAGTGTTAGAGTTTAACGTTGAAGTTCCACTTTTCGAAGCAGTATTAGAGTTTAACGATGAAGTTCCACTTTTTGAAGCAGTATTAGAGTTTAACGATGAAGTTCCACTTTTTGAAGCAGTATTAGAGTTTAATGTTGAAGTTCCACTTTTCGAAGAACGATTAACAAGCCATTCATTTTCCGTCTAGGCAAAGTGACAAATGTTCAAATCAGTTCTTAGATTATTGACAACTAATTTTCGCAAACTGTTAATCTAGTTATGTATGATCTTCAATAGAACCACGATTAACATTAAGGATATCGCCGAAATAGAACAAATTCTTGAGTTTTTCAAACAGACTAATTGATGATCCACTTCATTTTGAGTTCTTCTGGCCTATCTCTAAGGCCTTAGAAACCAGTTTTAAGTCTAGACGTGCATGTCGATTCTCAGCTAACGATATTAAAGTTGCAAGAGCGAGCTGTATCAGGAGGTAAGTTAATTTGGCTCTACGCGTATTGTAATTTAATTTTAAAATTTTTTCGCCGAGGGGCCAAGTTCTTTTATAAATTTTGATGATTTTTTTCCATCTAAATTGTCTATTTTTGGGGCTTTTATAGTTGTTTTATGCACCAAATTTTTCCGATTTTGCGATTCTAATCCTAGTCTTGCAGAATGGACACATTTGAAAGTAATGACAGTTGAAAAAAAATAAAATCTGATCGGAAGCACTGATTAATTAATCTAAATGTCTTTTGCAAAAACTTCTTTGTTTTCTAAGTTAACTTTAGCCATTGATAGGAAATCCTATTTTTTCTGTCGGATAAAGGTGTATTCACTTGTGAAATGTAGATTCGACGATATTAATTTTTGAGTTACCAGTTGAAGTTTAACGTTGAAGTTCCACTTTTCGAAGCAGTATTAGAGTTTAACGTTGAAGTTCCACTTTTCGAAGCAGTAATAGAGTTTAACGTTGAAGTTCCACTTTTCGAAGCAGTATTAGAGTTTAACGTTGAAGTTCCACATTTCGAAGCAGTATTAGAGTTTAACCTTGAAGTTCCTCTTTTTGAATAAGTATTAGAGTTTAATGTTGAAGTTCCACTTTTCGAAGAACGATTAACAAGCCATTTATTTTCCGTCTAGGCAAAGTGACAAATGTTCAAATCAGTTCTTAGATTATTGACACCTAATTTTCGCAAACTGTTAATCTAGTTATGTATGATCTTCAATAGAACCACGATTAACATTAAGGATATCGTCGAAATAGAACAAATTCTTGAGTTTTTCAAACAGACTAATTGATGATCCACTTCATTTTGAGTTCTTCTGGCCTATCTCTAAGGCCTTAGAAACCAGTTTTAAGTCTAGACGTGCATGTCGACTCTCAGCTAACGATATTAAAGTTGCAAGAGCGAGCTGTATCAGGAGGTAAATTAATTTGGCTCTACGCGTATTGTAATTTAATTTTAAAATTTTTTCGCCGAGGGGCCAAGTTCTTTTATAAATTTTGATGATTTTTTTTCATCTAAATTTTCAATTTATTGGGCTTTTATAGTTGTTTTATGCACCAAATTTTTCCGATTTTGCGATTCTAATCCTAGTCTTGCAGAATGGACACATTTGAATGTAATGACAGTTGAAAAAAAAATAAAATCTGATCGGAAGCACTGATTAATTAATCTAAATGTCTTTTGCAAAAACTTCTTTGTTTTCTAAATTAACTTTAGCCATTGATAGGAAATCCTATTTTTTCTGTCGGATAAAGGTGTATTCACTTGTGAAATGTAGATTCGACGATATTAATTTTTGATTTACCAGTTGAAGTTTAACGTTGAAGTTCCACTTTTCGAAGCAGTAATAGAGTTTAACGTTGAAGTTCAACTTTTCGAAGCAGTATTAGAGTTTAACGTTGAAGTTCCAAATTTCGAAGCAGTATTAGAGTTTAACCTTGAAGTTCCTTTTTTTGAATAAGTATTAGAGTTTAATGTTGAAGTTCCACTTTTCGAAGAACGATTAACAAGCCATTCATTTTCCGTCTAGGCAAAGTGACAAATGTTCAAATCAGTTCTTAGATTATTGACACCTAATTTTCGCAAACTGTTAATCTAGTTATGTATGATCTTCAATAGAACCACGACTAACATTAAGGATATCGCCAAAATAGAACAAATTCTTGAGTTTTTCATACAGACTAATTGATGATCCACTTCATTTTGAGTTCTTCTGGCCTATCTCTAAGGCCTTAGAAACCAGTTTTAAGTCTAGACGTGCATGTCGATTCTCAGCTAACGATATTAAAGTTGCAAGAGCGAGCTGTATCAGGAGGTAAGTTAATTTGGCTCTACGCGTATTGTAATTTAATTCTAAAATTTTTTCGCCGAGGGGCCAAGTTCTTTTTATAATATTTGATGATTTTTTTTCATCTAAATTGTCTATTTTTGGGGCTTTTATAGTTGTTTTATGCACCAAATTTTTCCGATTTTGTGATTCTAATCCTAGTCTTGCAGAATGGACACATTTGACAGTAATGACAGTTGAAAAAAAAATAAAATCTGATCGGAAGCACTGATTAATTAATCTAAATGTCCTTTGTAAAAATTTCTTTGTTTTCTAAGTTAACTTTAGCCATTGATAGGAAATCCTATTTTTTCTATCGGATAAAGGCGTATTCACTTGTGAAATGTAGATTCGACGATATTAATTTTTGATTTACCAGTTGAAGTTTAACGTTGAAGTTCCACTTTTCGAAGCAGTATTAGAGTTTAACGTTGAAGTTCCACTTTTCGAAGCAGTAATAGAGTTTAACGTTGAAGTTCCACTTTTCGAAGCAGTATTAGAGTTTAACGTTGAAGTTCCACTTTTCGAAGCAGTATTAGAGTTTAACGTTGAAGTTCCACTTTTCGAAGCAATGTTAGAGTTTAACGTTGAAGTTCCACTTTTCGAAGCAGTATTAGAGTTTAACGTTGAAGTTCCATTTTTCGAAGCAGTATTGGAGATTAACGTTGAAGTTCCAATTTTCGAAGCAGTATTAGAGTTTAACGTTGAAGTTCCACTTTTCTAAGCAGGATTAGAGTTTAACCTTGAAGTTCTTCTTTTTGAAGCAGTATTAGAGTTTAGTGTTGAAGTTCAACTTTTCGAAGCAGTATTAGAGATTAACGTTGAAGTTCCACTTATCGAAGCATTAATAGAGTTTAACGTTGAAGTTCCAATTTTCGAAGCAGTATTAGAGTTTAACGTTGAAGTTCCACTTTTCGAAGCAGTATTAGAGTTTAACGTTGAAGCTCCACTTTTCGAAGCAGTATTAGAGTTTAACGTTGAAGTTCCACTTTTCGAAGCAGTAATAGAGTTTAACGTTGAAGTTCCATTTTCCGAAGCAGTATTAGAGTTTTACGTTGAAGTTCCACTTTTCGAAGCAGTATTAGAGTTTAACGTTGAAGTTCCACTTTTCGAAGCAGTGTTAGAGTTTATCGTTGAAGTTCCACTTTTCGAAGCAGTATTAGAGTTTAACGTTGAAGTTCCAATTTTCGAAGCAGTATTAGAGTTTAACGTTGAAGATCCACTTTTCTAAGCAGTATTAGAGTTTAACCTTGAAGTTCCTCTTTTTGAAGCAGTTTTAGTGTTTATTGTTGAAGTTCCACTTTTCGAAGCAGTATTAGAGATTAACGTTGAAGTTCCAATTTTCGAAGCAGTATTAGAGTTTAACGTTGAAGTTCCACTTTTCGAAGCAGTGTTAGAGTTTATCGTTGAAGTTCCACTTTTCGAAGCAGTATTAGAGTTTAACGTTGAAGTTCCAATTTTCGAAGCAGTATTAGAGTTTAACGTTGAAGATCCACTTTTCTAAGCAGTATTAGAGTTTAACCTTGAAGTTCCTCTTTTTGAAGCAGTATTAGAGTTTAATGTTGAAGTTCCATTTTTCGAAGAACGATTAACAAGCCATTCATTTTCCGTCTATGCAAAGTGACAAATGTTCAAATCAGTTCTTAGATTATTGACACCTAATTTTCGCAAACTGTTATTCTAGTTATGTATGATTTTCAATAGAAGCACGATTAACATTAAGGATATCGCCAAAATAGAACAAATTCTTGATTTTTTCAAACAGACTAATTGATGATCCACTTCATTTTGAGTTCTTCTGGCCTATCTCTAAGGCCTTAGAAACCAGTTTTATGTCTAGAAACCAGTTTCATGTCGACTCTCAGCTAACGATATTAGAGTTGCAAGAGCGAGCTGTATCAGGACGTAAGTTAATTTGGCTCTACGCGTATTGTAATTTAATTTTAAAATTTTTTCGCCGAGGGGCCAAGTTCATTTAAATTTTGATGATTTTTTTCATCTAAATTGTCAATTTTTGGGGATTTATAGTTGTTTTTATGCACCAAATTTTCCGATTTTGCGATTCTAATCCTAGTCTTGCAGAATGGACACATTTGACAGTAATGACAGTTGAAAAAAAATAAAATCTGATCGGAAGCACTGATTAATTTCTCTAAATGTCCGTTGTAAAAACTTCTTTGTTTTCTAAGTTAACTTTAGCCATTGATAGTGTGATGCTCGACTTACTAGAATAAGGTCTAAGCTATAATCGAAAAGAGAATATTCAACGCACAACTTTATTCAATGAAAGATAAGGCAGAACTGCAATTGACCCTTTGTCAGTCTGCACATCTAAGTCAGAGTTCATGTGGGCTTAGTTCTCTCTCTCTTGACTCTAGTGATTGGAGCGATAATTCCAGCACCTGTCCTTCGGCCCGAGGTGATACCGGCTCAGTCTGCGTAGGTTCTTGTGTTTGGCCTAGGACTGGTGAGGTACTTCTACGTTCTTCTTCCGGCCCTTGCGTGGAATCGTCCTGCGCACTTGAACCCGGTTGGAAGTTTGCGATGTTTTTGGAGCTTTTGATTGGAGTGCTGGTTTGGGTCTCGTCTGTGTCGTCGTCGGTGGATAAAGTTTCAGTCTGTCCATATTTTGTTGTCTTCTTTTTGAGTCTTTTGCTTCGTCGTGGCTTTTTACCTTGGTTGATTTCGTGTATGTCTATGGACTCTTGTGGTTCATATTCTGCGTCTTTTAGGTTGGCTTCCGCCGTTGCCTCGTGGGCTGGGATGGTATCGTCTCCGTCTTCTTCTTGCGAGGATGCGTATTGGTCTCTGTGTTGTTTCTTCGCGTCCCCTTTTTTAGGAGACTGTACATATTTCCTTTTCGGAGGGACTTTTGTGCGATGAACTTTCGCGAGGTTGGCCAGGTTGGGGTTGGTAGGTGAGTCTTGTAGCCTTTTGCGGATTGTACGTTCGCCTTTCATTTTGGTCATTTGCTCCTTTTGGTGGATGTTCATTGTTCGCTGTAGCTTTTCGTGGTGATTAATGACCGTCTTTCGTGCCGCAAATTGGATTAGGGAAATTTGGGGCTGTGCGGGCGTACCGAATCTAGCTACCTCGGACTTGTGTAAAACGGTGTCGTCTTGTCCCGGGTATTTAATCGTTAGTGTTGAGCCGGAGGTTTTGACTAGTGCTGCCCCTTCTGGTATTGCTTCATACAGGCCTTGTAGTTGTTTCTTGCTGCGTGTTGATGCAATTGTTTTCCTTGCTAGTTGTAGGCCTTTACTGGATTCGGCGATCGGTTCCAACGTTGATTGGGGGGTCATTCGGAATGTTCGAGGGATCTCACCGCTGTCGTTCTTAGCTGCTGTGAGCATCCTCTCTTTTGACGTACGCACCTCCTCGTCGCTGTTGAGGTCCTCTTGTTCCCATCGTTCGTCGGATGTCAGCTCGTCCGCTCCCATGATGTTGTCATCTAAATAATCATGTTGTACATTTGGCCATTTTAAATTTCTACTATTAGGTTTTGTCGTTAGATTGGTTATTGGAGTATTGGCGGGGCGCCCAAAGTGCGCTTCGAATGGTGATATATTGGTTGCTTTTTTCCGACATATTCTTAGTTCTTGTGCGATTTGTCTTAAGAATTGTTTTATATTAAACGGGTGTTGGTTTGGATCTAGCTTGATGCACCCTAATCTTCGTTTGACTGTTTGAATTAATCTTTCGACGAGGCCTATCGATCTATGGTCGTTTGCAGGTGCAAATATTGTTCTTATGTTGTTTCTGCTGCACAAGACTCTAATTATATTACCTTTTTGGCATCTAGCTTGGTCCATTCGTATAGATCTAGGTACTCATTGGTGACCATTTAGTTTTTGTTATTATACTTTTAAGGTTCTTACCAAATTCAGTGCAGGGGCGGCATGTTTTTGCCTTGTTTATCAGATCTCTGTTAATGAAAGGCCACCATAGTCTATTCGCTAGTTCTGTCATTCCCCATGAGCCCGGGTGGGTGGCATGCAGAACGTCAATGACTGCCTCTTTAAGTGCATTGGGAATCGTGAGGCGGTTGTCCATTAGTATGCAGTCATCGTTTACGCTCAATTGGTTCCAGTGGGCGTATATCTGTTTGCTCACTGCTTTGCATCGGCGTTCATCGTTCTGGATGACGCAATCTCGAATATCTCTTAGGACACTGTCCCTATTCGTCATGGCTGCAATTAATGTCAAGCTGAACACGTCTCAGATTGCTTTATCCAGTGTTGTATTTGATGTTGTTTGTTATTCTTGCTGAGGCGGTGGGTGGCTGTCTTCTTTGTTGGGGCGTAGGTAGGTGGTGAATGATAGTGGACATCTTCCTGGGCTCTTTGGGGAAGTGTTTTGCATTTCGTCTTTGTCTGATTGAATTTCTGAAGAATTTTGTTTTTGCGTTAGCAACTGGTTGTTATTCGAGTTATTTGGCAAATGCGATTTTGCAATCGCTTGTTGTGTGACTTTTTGCTCAATTACGTCATTTCTCGTCACAGGTTTTCTAAATTGGGATTAAATTGTTGTCTGCGTAGGTTGTAATTATGTTGTTTTTGAACTACTTTTGTTTTTGTCTTATGACTTTGTGCTCTAGACACTTTGATTTTGGAATCGTCCCGCGATTCCAGAGGTGTTTTTCTTGGACGGCCTCTTTGACGTATAATTACAGTCGTTGTATTGGATGTCTTGGAATCGTCCTGCGATTCCAATATAGGGAATTTTCTTGGTCTACTGCGTTGTCTAATTGCATTAATTGTCTTAACTATAGCATCTATTTGTGCTATTACAAAGTCTTCGTCGTACATACTAATTGGTTTTGCGGCGACGTGGGGGTATCTGGATATGTAATCTGTGAGGCCCATCTTTGAACCAGGTATATGTTCGATATTAAAGTGGGATGGGATTAGCCGATCGCACCAGTGGGTTAATCTGCTTTGGTGTGCTTTGTTGATTTATCTTTAAGTATGGATAGAAGTGCTCGATGGTCTGTTTGTACAGTGAAATATTGACCATACAAATAATGCTTGAAATGTTCGAGTGACCAAACGATGCCTAAGAGTTCGAGCTTGTTAATGCTATATTTTTCTTCGGCTTTGTTTAGAAAACGCGATGCGTATGCTATTGTTTCCCAGCCGTTGTTCAATTCCTGCTCGAGCACTGCTCCGAGTCCGGATCGTGATGCGTCTGTACGTACTCGTGTTTTTCTCGATTGGTCAAAGTGCGTGTTTTCGGTTATGTTTTTAATGTGTTCTTTTATTTTTTCGAATGCTGTTTGGTGTTTTGTGGTCCATACGTATTTATTATCTTTTTTCAGTAATTCTCGAAAGATTCTGCATTGTGTTGCTAAATTCGGGACGAATTTTGTTAGGTGGTGTACACTACCTAGGAAAGATGTAAGTTGTTTACATGTGTTGCGTGCTTTTAGACTTTGTATAGCTTCGATTTTGGTGACTAATGGTTTTATACCGTGTTGGTTGATTTCAAATCCTAGCCATTCTATTTTATTTTTTGCGAAATGACATTTTTCTAAGTTTATGCTTAGATTTTCCTTGTCAAGTCTTTCCAGACATTCGAATACTTGTTGTTTATTGTTTTTTATTCTTCCACCCGTGACAATTATTATGTCGTCCAGGAAACTATATGTGTTTTTGAGGCCCCTTAGTGTTGTATCTATTGGTTTTTGGAATTCTGCGGGCAAATCTGTTAAACCATAAAAACCTGTAATGAATCTATATGTTCCTGTAGCTTGACCGCCTATGATATTAAAGTTGCAATGCTTTGCGGTTTCCTCGTCGAGTGGTATTTGGCTGTATGCGTAACGTAGGTCGATGGTGGAAAAAAGTACTTCGCTTTCGTGCGACTATTCCGAGATTGATTGTGCGATATTATCCATCAGGCAGTCTATATTTTGCGTTTGATATTTGTTTTTGTGAATCGCTTTGTTTATGACTTTGGAGTCCATGGCAAGTTTTATTGTTTTGTCTCGTTTGACTGTTTTTACTATAGGTGAAATAAAGTTTTTGTCACTGCATTTGTCCAGTTTGATTATGTTGCTGTTCTTTTGTAATTTTTTGAGTTCTTCTTGTACCTGTGACTGTAGGTGGATTGGTAATCTCCGTCCTCTTTGGTGAACGGGCGTGAAGTTTGTTTTGAATTTTGACTCAACCGTATGGGTTTTTGATCGTCCTATCCTTCTTATTAGGTTGGGGAGTTTTTTAGATATTTCTGTTTTTAGGTTTTGTCCTTCAACGTTTTGTATCAATGCAATTTGCTTACCTTCCGACTTTGGGGAGGGTTGTTGGTTGACTTGTATTCCTAGCCCTTGAAATAAGTCTCGTCCTATAATCGCTCTGTGGTTGTTGGGTACCACGATGAGGTCAGCTCTTCCGGCATTCCAACCATTACATTCTATGTCACAGTATAGTGTGCCGACGTTTCGGATTGGTATATTCGTAAAGCTGCGCAAGTTTGTGGGATTCGTCTTACGACTTCACCAGCTGTTTTTATCTCTGTCCTCTATCTCATGTGCCATTTTTTCCGTTACTAAGCTGTTTTAACTACCTGAATCCACCATTACCCAGTATTTGGTGTTCCCAAACTTGATGTGAAGTTTTGTCGGTGTGGGTGATGTTTCGGTGGGGGAAATCAGGTTGACCATGTAATCGTCTTCCGAGTCCTCTCTGATACTTCCTATTTCGTTGTTTAGTGAGACCATGTTTATTTGTTCCTCGTTCTGTGTTTCGTCTGGTTCTATTATTTCGTTGACATTACGATTATTTGTGTATCTGCTCAGATTGGATCTGCAGACTTTCGCTAAGTGATTGGGTTTATTGCATCTTCTACACGTCTGTCCAATGGCTTGACACTTAGTTCGATGTTCTTGTGTCCAAGGTTGTCCGCAGTTACGACAGTTATGATGCTGGAATTGTTGTCTCTTTGACTGGAATGAATTGCCTCTGGGCGATTGGTAATTGCCTCGGGGCTGGCTAAAGTTGCCTCGATAATTTCCCCGGTATCTCGAACTGGAGATGGCTAGGACTGGCTCCGATTGTCCTAATATTGATACCATTGAGGGGTCTGTAGTATTTTTGGCTTGTATCGCTAACTGGCTTCGGGAGCCTAACTCAATACTAATGGCTAATTCAAGTGCCTTTTCTGGTTCTAATGTTACCTTTAAAAGTTCTTTCTGAATCTCCGGGTCAATCATGTTGGCTGTAAAGATGTCTCGTAACAAGTCGTCTTCCAACGCTCCCAGTTGGCAAAATTCTACTAGAGATCTTAAAGCTGAATGGAACTGTTCCATAGTTTCCCCTTTTTGTTGTCGTCTTGTGAGCAGCAAGTACCGGTCGAAGGTGACGTTCCGTGGTCGTATGAACGTCAGCTCTAGTTCCTCCCACAGTTGTTGTGTCGTGATGTTCTCGACATTGGTATGGGGGTATTTCCTTGTATGCATTCTTCGTCCTTCGATTCCAATGGTTAGGTAAATCATTGACTTTGCTCGTTTATCTGCGATGTCCCATGGTTTGTCGCCGCATAGCACCCCTATTCTGTCAATTATGTTACATTCGTTTTTCCATTTGGCTATTGCCTGATTGTATCTTGTTAGCCTCTCCCTTTCCATCGTCTGGGTTGGGTTCTGTACTGGTTGTTCTTCTACAGGCTCTGGGGGATAAATTATTGTTGTTGGTTTCTCTCTTAGGAGGTCGTCGAGTTCTATATTTGTCTTTGCGACTAGGGCCATTTTCAACTGACTTCTCCACTTTTCCCATGGTGTTGGTGAGTTTGAGCTGGGTTTTTCCCAGAATGGTTCAAGAGCTAGTATCGTTTTTCCTTTTTCGGCTGACTGCGCCATGTGATGCTCGACTTATTAGAATAAGGTCTAAGCTATAATCGAAAAGAGAATATTCAACGCACAACTTTATTCAATGAAAGATAAGGCAGAACTGCAATTGACCCTTTGTCAGTCTGCACATTTAGTGCGTAGTACCAGTTAGCTTTGAACATAAGAGACAATCGTCGGACGATTGCATATGGTTGACAATGTTAAGATTTACATACTGCACGAAGGAATTATTAATTTACTGCATCATAACATACGCAGTGTAAGATTGTTTTGTAATGGTAATGCACTTGTACCACATTTCCCCTCGGGAGAAATAACAAAGTTTTTTAAAAGTTTGTTATGCGATTGCAATGACATCTAAGTCAGAGTTCATGTGGGCTTAGTTCTCTCTCTCTTGACTCTAGTGATTGGAGCGATAATTCCAGCACCTGTCCTTCGGCCCGAGGTGATACCGGCTCAGTCATCGTAGGTTCTTGTGTTTGGCCTAGGACTGGTGAGGTACTTCTACGTTCTTCTTCCGGCCCTTGCGTGGAATCGTCCTGCGCACTTGAACCCGGTTGGAAGTTTGCGATGCCTTTGGAACCTTTGATTGGAGTGCTGGTTTGGGTCTCATCTCTGTCGTCGTCGGTGGATAAAGTTTCAGTCTGTCCATATTTTGTTGTCTTCTTTTTGAGTCTATTGCTTCGTCGTGGCTTTTTACCTTGGTTGATTTCGTGTATGTCTATCGACTCTTGTGGTTGAATTGTGTACTCGAGTCTTCAATTGACATTTCGTTGTGTCTACCGAAAGAGATTTGATCGACGACAGTTGTATTGTCATTCCCAATCTGTCAAATACATCAAGTCCCATTAATATTTTATCCCATTTTAATATCAACGACGTCTACTGGATTTGCCCGTGATCTTTAATAAAAATTGAGGTACCCTTTTTGCCATTCGGCTTTGTGGGTGCATTTGAGTGGTTTTGTAGTTTGTTTGTATTCGGACCGCGCATCCAGAAGGAAAATTTTTAAACAGCAACTACGCAATTTGCTAGACTTCCATTTATTAACGTACAGACGCTCTCAGAATCTACCAGGACAACAGTTTTGATATTACAAATGGTTCCAATAATTTTGATCTAAAGGCGCAATAATTTAATTTCCGTAGTGAGAATTCCTAAACTATTGTCATCTGATGAATAATTGGAATCGTTTTGATAACTATGGTCATTATTATTTTCACTGACTTGATATACTCTTGACACCTCAGATATGTTTCCTTTATCATTATTCATTTTGGGGTTGATTTTTTGCTTGGGCCCTGTTTATAGGCTTCCTGCAAACATCAGCGAAATGGTTATTCAAACAATTTCATACAACACATTCCCTGAGCTGAACAGTTCCGTTTGTCGCCAATCAGCCTTGGCTGGCTATAGTTTCCACCTGCTTGAGTGAATTGTCTATTGTCATCAAAACTTCTTGTACAGTAGAATCTGCATGGTTCCCCAAATAGCGATTATAAGGCAGTTCTTTTGAACTTTCAAAAACGTTTTGACAAACTCACGTTTTAGTCTCTAACCATGTGGAACTAACGATCAAAGGTGGTTTTTCACTGTTTTTCAAATGCCTATGTCATACAGATTAACAATCTGTTGGTTGAGTTGATTCGCGGTGCCAATTTATTCAAGTTTATTATTCCAATTTGTTGGTTTATTCGCGGAGCGAATCGACACTTAATTTTGATGCTTGTTGAATTAATATTCTGAATGCAGAATAAATGTAGACTTGGCGGAGCGAAAGTTCGCCCTATTATTGAATGGGTATTTCGCTTAGCGAAATAAGAAATAAAATTTATCTAGTCTAAATTAAGACTTTGGCGGAGCGAAATCTAGTTTAAGAGAGAGACAACTAAACTGAATTAAGAAATTGAGCAGAATGAATCAAGTTAAAAATTAACTAAAACTGATCAACACTTTGTTCACGACACTACACTTCCAATTGCGGCAACTTAAAATCACGAGACAACATGACCAGACAAAGATATCAGACACAGGATGTAAACAAATTTAAAATTGTGAAAACTTAAGATTTGATCTTCAAAAACACGAACTAAAATGATGAATGAAATAAATTGTAAATGAAAATGAACTAATTTAATTTAACTAAAATTAACATGATTTGCTGCATCAAATCAATAGCCCCCAGACTGACATGTACTACTGTACTACATTTCCCCCTTGACGAAAATAAATGATAAATTTATTTATCAGAAAATTAATAACGTATGTACTGGTTAAATAATTAATACTATAATGTTTTCAATCAGAAATGTTTCACTTGTTAAATGTCAATAGTTTTGATTAAAATGTTTTAGTCACTATCACTTTCATAGTATTTTTCAGCCTCGCCGACCGTCATTGATGATTCTGGTCCCTCGTAATTGGGCGAAACGTAGTATTGTGTGGGATACGATTGTGTAGGTGAGCATGGGCCGACTGTAAAATCAGTTTCGCTTTGTTGAGTTTGGGCAGCGGTCGTCTTTTCGGCTGAGATTATCAATTTGTTCTGTATCTGTTTTTGTTTGATGATCTGTCTCCTTTTGTTTCTCGCATATACACCAGGTCTGGATGTTATAGGGGGACAAATTTGTACAGATGTAACTGATTCATCTGATTCAGTAACCGAGGGCGTTGATCGTTTTCGTTTCAATGGAATTAATGCAGCTGAGGCTTTTGTAGCAGCTTTACGTTTTGGTCTGCTAGGTGGTTCTGCTATTACAATAGAAGTTGATGGCATCTCCATTGGCACCGCGAAATCGCTTCTTATTTCTCTGGGTTGTTTTGGCGGTGCTGTTGTTATCAATCTCTTTGGTTTAGTGGGCATTCGTACCCGAAGAGCGCGTGTTACATTCGAATGTATTGAGGAGACCGTACTGACATCGTCTGCTAATTTCCTGTGCTTCATGCGTTTGCCTCCCTCTAGTTTCTTCCTTAACTTTTTTGCATGATGGCTGATCAGATCCTCGGTTGTTTTCCCCGTTGGTGTCTTTGGTCGTCGATTTGCGTACACTTGCAATTCGGTCTGGCGTTCGGCTTTTGTGCCAAATTTTGCTAAGTCTGAGTTTCTGATGGTTACATCTCTTTTTCCTGGCTCTTTGATGACTGAGGTGAATGTATCCGTTTTTACCACCGAAAAAATGGGCGCCAACACGTCGCATAACCCATCTAAGCTTTTCTTAGATCGTTTCGTGCGCGGTTTTTTTAGCAAGTTTTACTTCTAATGAAGCTTCTGTTCGTGGCACTGATTGTCCGACGTCTGGGTGGGGAATCACTCTGGACTCTTTGTTCGGGTCCTCGTTTTTTCGTTTTATCGCATCTTTCTCAGCCTGTCTCTGTTCAGCTCAAGTTCTGTGTCGCTCCTTCCCTCGTTGTCCCAGTTTTCATCAGACGGCGCCTCCCATCTGACGGTCTCCAAATCTGAATATTTATTTAAAATGTAATTGTAGGTCAGACTTTTTGGGTCCGGTTTAGTCGTTACATTACTTAATGGAGTACTCACCTTTCTACCAAAATGTGCTTCAAATGGTGATATATTAATAGTCTTTTGACGGCATATTCGTAGCTGGTAAATTATTGAATTTATTGATGCTTTCACATTGACTTGATTTCGCGCCGCCGTTCATATACAAGCCAATCGATTCTTGATTGTTTGTATTAGCCTTTCAACTAAGCCAATTGCTCTGTGATTGTGTATTGGAGCTTCAATTAACTGTATGTTATTTTGACTACAAAATGTTTTAACTTGTTGTCCCGTTTGGCATCGACCTTGATCTAATCTAATTGTACGGGGTATACCGTGAAGCAAAACATACTCTTGAAGAAATTTCAAAATATTATCTGCATTAGCTCTATCAAATTTTTCTGCTATTGTAAACTTTGAAAATCGATCTTTACATGCCAGAAAGTAAATCTCTTGATTTTTTTCATTATAAAATGGTCCTCCAAAATCAATTTGAATTTCTTCATTTTGAACCTTGCATAACTTTAATGGTGCCCATTTATAAGCAGGAATAATAGACTTTAAATTTTTACCAATCTTGACACAGGGGTTGCATTTTGCAGTCTTTGTAATTATGTCCCTGTGCATATATGGCCACCACGCGTGAGTTGCCATATCTGTCATCCCCCATGTTCTAGGGTGAGTCGCATGGATGGCGTCGACGTATGCATCTTTAATTGCATGGGGATGGGCTATCCTGTCGTCGATGCAGACACATCCATTCTTAACATGTATATCTTTCCAGAATGAATGTATATTTGGTGATATCTGCTTGCACCGGTCCTCATTTTCTTTTAGGATGCAATCCCGTATCTCTTTTAGAATCGCATCTTTTGTTGTAAGGCTAGCCATCAGGGAACTGGAAAAGATCTTTGAGAGAGCGAAGTTGAAGGAGTTCAAAAAGAGATCATCTACTGAAAGCGAAGTGACTGTTGTTGTATCAGTAGTAGGGGTGATTGGCGTTGCGGGTACTGCTTGGGCTGACGACGGTCCTGCTTCGTCCGCGAATCGTACTCTAGAGGGCGTCGATTGTTTGACTTGCATCAAAGTTTTTTCGTCTGAATTCGATTGCGACATCATGTAGACCTTATTGAATTTGTTTGCATTTCGTTGAAAATTGTTTAGTTTGCATAGCGACTGATTGGTAGAACGTTTCAAGGCAAAAAGCGAGTGAGGAATGTTAGCTGTCTCGATATTGATATTGGAATCTGAGTTATTTGGTGTTAATTCGTTAATTGATTTATCCTTATTCGTAATTGTAGAATATTCTGGATTTCGCGGTGCGAATTCGCTGCATAAGTTGTTAGAGGAATTTGGATTATTTGAGGTTCGTTTTGTAAGTGGATTTCGCGCTGCGAAATCGACGTAATTTTCTGCATTTAATAAGAAGCGTTTCGCGCCGCGTTTAATTACATCCAATTTTGCTACTATAAAATGCTCGTCATATGCGGATATATTAGCAGCTTTTTGTTGCGGGTCGCGAGAGATATAATCCACTAATCCCATTTTTGAGCCAGGGAGATGATCAATTAAAAAATCAAATGGTAGTAATCGATCGACCCAACGTGTCAATCTACTATTGTAAGATTCGTTAGATCTGTTCTCTCTCATGGTTGATAGAAGAGCCCTATGATCATTTATTACAGTAAATGGTTTGCCGTATAAACAATATTTAAAATGTTCCACGGAGCAGACAACTCCCAAAAGTTCGAGCTCATTTATACTATATCTGTCCCCAACAGAATTTAAGAATCGTGCCGCGAATGCTACTGTATGCCAGCCATTAGGTGTTTGTTGTTCTAATGCACATCACAAACCCTTACGTGAAGCGTCGCATTTTATTCGTGTTTCTAGTTCCGGGTTACAATGTTTATTTTCGGTAGTTTCCGCAATTTGTTCTTTAATCAATGAGAACTGTTTTTCATGCTCTTCCGTCCAGAGAAATTTTGTATTTTTCCTGAGGAGAGGTCGGAGTGGGTAGCATAGTTGTGACAAATTTGGAATTAATTTTCCTAAATGATGTACTGAGCCCATAAACGATCGAAGTTTTTTAAGATTGGCGCTGATAATTTTCCGATTGCATCCGTTTTATTGACAATGGTGTTACACCTGATTGTGTAATATTATGTCCGAGCCGTTCAATTTTTCTTTTGCGATGTGACATTTTGCAAGATTTATTCGGAGATTTTCTTGATCTAATTTTATCAGACATTTCCGTACTAAATCGAGAAGTTTTTCTATTCCACCTCTGCTCACTATCAATATATCGTCCAAGAAACAGAAAGTATTATCTAGACCTGCAAGAGTGCAATCGATTGCTTTTTGAAATTCAGCTGGCATATCCATAAGACCGTAAAATCCGGTTTTGAAGCGATATGTGCTGGTCATATCTCCGCTAACGATATTAAAGTTACAATGTTGGGCCGTATCACTATGTAAATTTAGTTGGCTATATGCGTACTGCAAATCAAGAGTCGTAAAGTAAGCAGCCTCTTGAGGCGCCGTTGACAGTGTTTGAGAAATCGTTTGAATTAACGAGTCTATGTTTGGCATTTGATACTTGTTTTTGTGAATGGCTTTATTCAGGATTTTGGAATCTAGTGCAATTTTGATTGACTGATCCTTTTTTTTACTGTAATGACTATTGGAGAAATAAAAAATTGATCAGAACAATTGGTTAGTTTTTCTTTAAGTCCTTCGTTTAGCAATTTCTCCAAGATAAATTTTCACTTTCGGTTGAAGATCTATTGGCAATTTTCTTCCTTTTTGATGTTTCATTCGATAATTTTTGTGAAATTTTGAACTAACCGTGTGATGTTTAGGTTTTCCGATTCGGGAGATCAAATCTGGGAATTCCTTTGCTAACGATCTTTTTATTGCACAAGGTTGATCTATGTTATTGACTTCTACGTTCGGGCAAAGTTTCTGCGATATTATTATGCCTAATTGATCAAAAAGGTCTCGTCCGAGAATTGGTCGGAAACCATCAGCTACGACCGTGATTTTTGCTTTCTGAATTTTCCAATCATTGCATCGATCTGGCGTTTTTAAAGTGCCTAGAGTTTTGACAATATCATTAGAAAAAGACTATAATTCTAATGGTTTTTCTCCCACCATTGTGATTGCGGACAATTATACATTATTTCTTTAGCGAGCGACATATTGATAACATTGCAACCGCTGCCGGAATCGAGAGGCAAATCACAATCTGTATTTCCAATCGTTATCGTCATTTTTTTAAGTGCTACTTGCGGTGAATTAACATTTTCTACTGTCGCAACCTAATTTTCGTCTGAAGAATCATAATCCGAATTAATTTGCTCGTTACAATTTATATAACTGACGTTTTGACTTTCCTGACTTGATTTTTGATTTGTAATTTCAGCAGTTTTTACATTGTTAATACGATTATTTTGTTGTGCATTTTGTGCATTATTAGGTTTTCCCCGATATACCTTAGCGGAATGGTTGAGCAAACCAGCAAACCACAGTGATTACCTTTCTTACCCATAGCTGGGCAAACCTGGCGGTGCGTTGTTGTCCAAGCTTGACCACAACCACGACATTGTCCAATTGATGCACGGTTTACTACTGTTCTAGCTGATTGATTTCCACGCACACCCGCACCGCGAAATCGATTGAATGATTGTATTGCGTTCACTGTACTGCTAGTTGCACCGTGATTAGATGATATTCTCTGCTGGTTCTGATGGCCCATTTCCATATTGACTGCAATACGGAGTGCTCTTTCTGGATCAACTGTATCACGGAGAAGTTCCCGTTGAATATCATCATCCAACATGTTTGTGATGAAGATGTCCCTGATGATCACCTCCTCAAGATTTTCAAAATCGCAATTTTCAGCCAATTCTTTCAAAATGCTGTAGAATTGTTCTACTGTTTCACCCTTTTTCTGCTTTCGAGAAAAGAACACATATCGATCGAATGTGATATTTCGTGGGCGGATAAAAGCTATCTCCATCATCTCCCAAAGTTTGAGGGTTGTCAGGTCAAAAATATTATCATGAGGAAATTTTTGTGTTAGTAAACGTCTTCCCTCCGTACTAATGCTTAGGTACAAAAGAGATACACATTTTTGATCGCAAAGATTCCATGGCCGTTCCCCGCATAGTACTCCGACTTCTGTTATCTTTTGACATTTTAAGTCCCATTGCAACTTTAATTGACTGTTTCGTATCTGACGGTCTCTCTCCGCTTCAATTGTTGAATCTTCAATTGACGTCTCGTACTTTGGTTCCGCTGGCAGTCGAACCGTCGTTGGTTTCGGTTGTAGCAGCGTGTCCAATGTGATATTCTCACGTGCGAGGATCGCAAGTTTGACTTGGATCCGCCATTGGTGGGTCTGACGTTGGACGTTCCCAAAATGGCTCTATCGATAATGGTGTTTTTCGAGATTCTCGAGCTGACTGCGCCATATCATACAGATTAACAATCTGTAGGTTGAGTTGATTCGCGGTGCCAATTTATTCAAACTTATTATTACAATTTGTTGGTTTATTCGCGGAGCGAATCGACACTTAATTTTGATGCTTGTTGAATTAATATTCTGAATGCAGAATAAATGCAGACTTGGCGGAGCGAAAGTTCGTCCTATTATTGAATGGGTATTTCGCTTAGCGAAATAAGCTTAAAATTTATCTAGTCTAAATTAAGACTTTGGCGGAGCGAAATCTAGTTTAAGAGAAAGACAACTAAATTGAATTAAGAAATTGAGCAGAAGGAACCAAATTAAAAATTAACTAAAACAGATCAACACTTTGTTCACGACACTACATTTCCAATTGCGGCAACTTAAAATCACGAGACAACATGACCAGACAAAGATATCAGACACAGGATGTAAACAAATTTAAAATTGTGAAAACTTAAGATTTGATCTTCAAAAACACGAACTAAAATGATGAATGAAATAAATGGTAAATGAAAATGAAGTAATTTTATTTAACTAAAATTAACATGATTTGCTGCACCAATTCAATAGCCCCCAGACTGACATGTACTACTGTACCACAGCCTAATTCAACTCCTGCCACTTTTCTTTATTTTTGTTAAACCACCCTCACTTGCAAGTAAATGTTAACAGCTGAAAACGCGTTGCGTTTCAGCATCCAAACTGAGAAATTATAATGGTGCTACTTTCTGCCAACTATTTTCCCAAAACATTTATCTCCGCAAAAAATGCCTTGTGTATCAATTTTAAGACATTTGATCCTCCGTGTAACTTTCAAGGGGCCAATATGCGTTTGACAATCGCGTTCGGCTTGTGCTGTGGTATTCTCAAGTTCTTCGTGTACTCAGGTGGAGGGCTCAATAGCGGGTTCATCGAAACTTTCTCTTTAGCCCAGATAGTTATTTTCAAGTGTACTCTCCAAACTTCCAACGGCGGTGTTTCCTTGATCGCCAGTTAATGTCTGAGCCATTTGGCGAGGGGGAATTAAAATAATACTGGCGTTGTGTCTCTCGGAGTAATTTTGCCGGGTGCGATTCGCGGTGCGGATCCAACCTTAAATTTGAGGTGAGGAATTAGCGTTCAAGTGATGCTAATATAGTGAAGTATTGAAAACGGAAAGTCTTCAACAGTTAATTTGCGCACCTAATTGCAAATATGCAAAATTAAGAGAATGAAAGCAATGAGGAGTGAATAAATGTTCAAAACTAAATTATAATTGTCGGCTAAATACTTTTCTGATTTAAAAAAAAACAAAATTGAGAGGTCAAATGCACGTTCAACCAAATTAATTTGTCCGAGGAGCAGAGTTAAATGAGCAATTAATGCGGTACAATTGCCAAGCAACTGCAGTTTAGAATATAATTATTGTAGCAATGTAACACAAAAAATGTCAATTTAAGTGCCCAAGATAGAGACTATTGGATCAAGTGTGCAAGAAAACCGAAGATGGGTTCAAAAACGCCAAAATTATTGCTCAAGAAAGGATTGATCGACTCAAGTGGGCCAAAAATGCAGAAAATATTCAAGTGAGCAAAAAAGACAAACATCGATTGAAGAGTGCCAAAAAATATCGGTTCGAGTCAACCAAAAAAAATGGCGACTAATTTAGGCCGAAAAATGAAGTATCGGATCAACTGCGTGACAAGTTTTCGATTCAGTTCTGCCAGAAAGAGGAAAAATGGTTTCAAAGGGCCAAAAAAATAAACTTTGTGTCAAAGTGAACAAAGTAATATTGATTCAAGCAGGCAAAAAAAGAAGTATCGGTTCAAGCCAGCCAAACAAGGATATATCAATTTATGTCAGCCCAATAATGTCGGTTTTTATTGTCCCAAAAAGGACAAATTGGTTCAAGAGGGCCAAAAAAGGAAATCGATTCAAGTGATAACGTAAACTACAAATATTAAAAGAGTTCAAACATCTATCGGGGAGGAAAAAATTGATAGAATCGATTTACACACCAAATCAGAAAAATAGATGCAAATTTCATTATTTTGGTGATTAAGAACCTTTTAAAGTGAAGATATAAGAAATGTAAATTTAAAAAAAGACTCGTAGATATTTACATTATACGAGTAGATATTTACGTAGATACGTAGATATGATACTTGTAGATATTTACATTTTAATTTTTGTAACTTTGGGCATATGCCCCATCTGATGCGCACAATTCGTTCTGGCCAGAGATTGTTGGCATAGTAAATCAGTGCTGAATCAGTATACAGACATTCTGTTTTTTAGAATGGCCAGTTCTCCGTTCATGTCCCAATTTGCACGGGCCAGCGTTGATTTCTGAGTAATTTTTACTGAATGAAAAATAATATGCTGATCATAAATCCCGCCAACAAGGTTTGACTTATAAGCGATTCGAACTTGAGCGTGGGTACTTGTAACATTTACTTTGCCCAGGAAGTTGTAACCACTAAGTTAAATAGACTTTATGGTAGTTGCCTACAAACTAGCTTATATATAAATAGTTTGTATACTACTATAGTAATTATCAGTTATAAACAACAAAAGTATGGCATTACTCTGCTCAGACTTAATTTTCAGGTGTGAGTTATTATCAGACTGTACATGATAAGTTTAGCTTGGGCTAATTCCATGACCTCAATATAATCATAATGAAGGAGAGCTGCACATAAAGAAACTTAAAGTGTTCTGGATATGCAATGTTTCAGAACTGAAATAAGTTTTTACACTTGAAATATGTTGGGTCAGCGCTGAAATGCTCTGAGAGTCAATTCCGGTTGGACTTCGCTACTAGCTATACAGGGCTAAAATTTGTTTCAGAATAAAAGTATTTTTAATGATCGAAAATTTTATGTGGAAGTAGTTCGCGAAATCTAAAACCCCAATTGAAAATCCCTATTGAACACGTTTGAGTCTCAATTGCATATTATATGGTGCAGACCATTTTTGAACACACACAGGGGGTATGTCGCGTTCAATAGACGCACCACACTCTGCAACAGAGACGAGTCGCGTTCTGCAGCCTACACGAGCCACCGGAAATTTTGCAAAATCAGACGGCATCCAAAATTAATATCAAACAATGAGGTTCGGTAATGTGCGAACGCACATAATGTTCCGACCCCGCTCATCCACATTCTTATCTTAATTGGCTACCAAATGATAAAGAGATCAGAAACATAGATATCGTTCAGTAAACAACCAATGGAATATATTAATGCCACGCTAGAGGGCCGATGACCGTTTTTGATAATAGAACTACTAGAAAGGACCATTAAAAAATCAAAAAACAAACAATATTTACGACCACAATTTGATGACTACAATAAAAAAATCACAACAAAATCAAACTCGCGTCAGATATAATCTAAACAAAACAGTTTGAATTATACTTCATTAGAAAAAATATGGAAACAGTTCTCATTGCAACTGGTTAACAGGTCGGAAAAAAGCAAAAAAATAGCAAAGAAGTGCGAAGTTAAAAGATATGTTTCTATTTCTGAAAACAATTAACTTCACAGTTATTAATGTTATCAGATATCACATGAAATCACTAAAATTTTCCTTTTTATCTCCATAGGAAGCAATTGAGACATACCAGAATCCAATCGTCAATTGCGCAAAATCGTAAAGCCAATGCGACTTACGATTATTATTATAAACCAAAAAGAAAACAAAAATCCTCTAAAATGTACAAATATAAGAAAATCTCAAATTTTGTGAAGTCTTGTAGTAAAAGTAGTAAAAAAGCCAAAGAAAAATCTCAAGCTAAAACCGTTACAAGAGGTAATTTATACCTAACTGCAAACGGGTTGTGACCTGTGTTAACAAAGACTGAACTACATTTCGACTAAAAACTATTTTAAAAAATGACAAAACTCAAAATCCCAAATTTGCTTTGCAAACAAATATTTCCAGAAGCCATAACAGATTTAAGATTTCAACAAAAAGCGATGGATTAGGTTGCAACACCTCAGGAAGCCAACTGGGCCTTTTAATAATGAGACCACGCCACGACGCCACAAAATAACAAATACATAAAAAACACGCAAAGAAGCCAAAAGTTCAAACAATTTTACAACATCACACTATTCAAGGCATTATACTTATGAGATGTTACCCGCAAGAACTGTAAATCATCCTTTTCTCCTCATCCTTACATCAACGAGCCTTCCCTATAAATGGAGAACGTAGACACGACAACAAAAAGAAACCCGAAAATTGAACACTATATAAATATCAAAAATTTTTTTTGGAAATAAATGGTCGAAGCAATCAGCCACAACGTATATCAAAATACAATAAAAGTGGATGAATCATCAAACGTAATTGAGACTCATAATCCGTGAGATTGAGTTACATGGTGAACAAATTGAAAGCAAAAAGAGACAGTCGAAAAAAACAGTCTTAAAAAATTTAGTTTGAAAGTCATTAAAACAAACAGCTATAAACTGAAATCTTTGTCTGGGTGGAGTTATACGTTTTGGGGAAGCAATTGAAACCTATTGTTATCAAGTATATGGCGGACAACAACAAAATTAAATACAAATATTAAAAAAACAACAAAAAATCCACAAAATTTTGCGCGATAACCTGGTCTCAGCCCAAAAAGCATAAACTATTCAACAAAAACAATTAATAAATAAAGATACGCATTTTTCCAACGCTGTTCAAATTATCTACTATGCTTTCTTTCAATTAGATTTCCCAACTAAAACATTGTCTACTGGATTCATAGAAGCCAGCTTTTAGGTTTAACGATGTTGTAGGTTGATTTTTGCAAATGGAAAGAAAGCAGAAGACAAAAGTGTTCAAAATTTTTTTCTAAGAAATATCAAAATTTATCGACTGATTTGAAAGTGACAATTCTGCAGTTCTACTAAATGAATTATTTCAGAGCGATGTTATGAAAATGAACTTGTCTTGGTACCTATCTTTGTTCGTTCTACTTTAGCAAACATTTATGAAATCGTTTTATGTCGAAATGCGTCTTTGATCTACTTTACCCTCATTTGTTTACAGACCTTTACATATCATCACAAATTGAACCAAATCAAAACTAAAAAAGGGAAAAAGGGCTTAAATTATTTAAAAAAAACCATTGTTTGTGGGTTTGAAGCGTATTTTTCTTGATATATGACTAACAGAAACGGATTCGAGAATCTCAGGACAAAAGCGTTTGTTTAAAATACGCAAAACTATACTAATTTTTTTTTTTACAATTTTTTCATTATTATGAAAATGTGTGTCATTTTTTTGAATTATTTCAGCTTTAGCCGTCACGTAACCTCCTCTGGTGTTTGATAATTTGTTATTGCATAGTCTTTAGTGGTCAGAGAATGGTTTTCAACATTTTAACATCACTAATTTGAGCTATTTTTTGATAAAACTTGCCATTTTTTTCAAATTGTATAATATGTATTATCATTGTTTCGGGTTTTCTAGCCCAGGAGCCAGAAAACCTCCAATGGGTTTTGAAAATAGATTACTCAAAAAATTTGATTGGCATTGGAATGCCTTTCAACACTCTAATATCACATATTCTAGCAACTTTTTTTTATAAGACTTGCAATTTTTGCAATTTTTTTTTGTTAATTTTTGTCATTTATTGCGTTTCTCCAGCCTCATTGCCAAAAATATTCTTTGGGGTTTGATAATAAGTTACTGCAATGTTTCTGGTGGCAATGAACTATATTTCAATTTTTTAATGTCACGAATTCTTGCAAATTTTTGAAGAAATTTTATAAAAAATTGAATGATCCAAATTACCCCAAAAACAAGTTTATGCAGAAAAACTGATTTTTCTCTGGATTTCCAGTCCATTTTTCCAGCACCCGATTCCGGGTTGCTTAGAAACAAATATTTCTATATGTCAAGAATTATCAAGATCTTATCAAGTTACGCCAAGAAAATTTCTTTACATGTCTTGATAAGATCTTGTCAAGATCTTATCAAGGTGTTCCAACAAAAGTTTGTCTATCAAGATCTTGGCAAGATGTTTCAAGTTTTGCACGAGTTAACAAGATCTTGCTGTCATGGCAAGGTGTATCAAGTTTCGTTTCACTGGGCAATCAGTTGACTCTCCCAGCTATGAATGCTTTCTCAATTTACTTCTGAATTTTCATATATTTTTTATACTTATTCAAAAATAAAGGCACCAATGATTTTAGCTCTCGAGTTCTAATAGCTAAACAAAGAAATTCCACGTATTGTTTGCTTTTCTTCCATTAAGAAAAATATCACAGCAAAACTGAAGCTCAACCAATTTGGTCTCAGCCGGTGAATACTAATGGTCAGCAGAAGCCATAAAACGGTGTATAGTTTCGAGGAAAAACAATTAACTTCTTTCGCCCTAATGTAAACTTCACAAAAACACTGTTTTATCCTAAACTGTGTTCACCGAAAAAATAATAAAAAGGTTTTTTAGAAGAGAAAGAAATCGTTAACAGTGCCCTAAGTTCCTTCTTTCGACTGTATATTCTCTATCTCTAGCTGTTTTCAAATAAATACGCGTGTTTATTAGAAAATAAGTTATTTTCTTATTTTCACATAAGAAAAAAATGATGGTCATTGTTTTTTTAAAAATTTTTTCTGTTTTCTCTTTAATACCGTTTTTAAAAAAATTGAGACAACTTAGAGCTAATGTGTATTCGTTTGTCAATCATTTAAAATTGATGCAGAATAGAAAAATAATGAACTCTAAAAATAAAAAAAAGATTTTGAACCTGATTTTGAAAAACTATTCACTTTTCCGTTTGAGTAAAAATTTATTCACTCAGATGATTCATAAAAACTTTATACCGCGCATTATATGACAAATAGGTAGCAGATATTATGAAGCGGAATAGCTAAAGTGACGCTCGTGGGGTCAATGTAATGAAACAGAAGAAGAAAGATACAAATTGTCCGCATTTTTTGAAAGTGGATTTAAGCGCGTTCTGAACAGGACTACACCAATTAAAACAATTGTTGGGAAAAAATAGCTATTAAACTCGACGCTGTTAGCAACAATGAGTACACGCTCTAAGGAGCTGTGTGTGATACTCAAGTAACCAATTACTTCAAGACCGGGCTCCTTCATTTGATTACGTTTCATATGACTTGAATCTTTTGTGCTCGAAAGAGGTCTAGATAATTATTGAGAATTGCACATTTTTAGGTACAAATTTTAACTGCTATTCATTGGAGTCTGTATATAAATAAAGTCAGTGATAGATCAAAAATGGATTTGACCTCATCGAAGAAAATGAGGTTAAGGTAAGGCAAATTTTTTTAAAAAATCAGCGAAAAAAAACAGGAATCGAGCCAAACAGTACTTGAGTCAAATTAGTTCTGACTATACCGCCAAAGAATTCAAGTATGCTGTTTGCTTCATAATTGTTTTTGCCAAACTCAGAACATAGAAAAAATTTTTCAAAAATTTTTCAAACATTTTTCAAGATTTTTTCAATAAGTTGCACCTGGTACTCAACTGATTTCGCGTACAGTGAGATAACGTACTTCTAAGCAATAAATTTGAACAAATTAAGGAAAATAGTAAAAACGGTGCATACAGAGAAAAAGCAGGAAACAAATAGGAAAAAGAATAAGAGCAACAGATTCAAAATGATCAAGTTGCAGTGATTCTGTGGTTGCAGTTCTTCTCCAGAGACCCTTATACAGTGACTAACTAATGCAATGAATTGCTAAGCAAAAACAACAAGTATAAGAAAGGAAGTAAAAAAGAGTAATTGCTTGTTGAATTAAAAACAAGCCCATAATAAGTCCAATTGACTCAAGATTAGCGCAAAGAGCTAATAAAACTTGTGTTGACAGGCAGCAATTCAGACATAAATCCAGTAACGTATATCTCAAAAGACCATAAGTGTAGACGAGTAAGCAAAAAGTTGAAGAACAGGCAAAAATAAGAAGATATTTTGGCCTAATGTTACTGTTTTTGATATGAAGAAAGTTTAATAGATAAAAACATTAGCCGAACATTTTCACAATAAATATCAACTAAAACTAGCAAGCTTCTCAGGCATCAGAATAACTTCAACTTGGAGCAAAATGCAAACAAAGAGAACAATTTTTTAAAAAGCAAAATATCGTGAAAGCTGAAATTGATCGTTATCTCTCCTTATCGGACAAGTTTCAGTCAAGTGGAAACAAAAGATTTTCTGCAAAGAATAGTGTCAGAACACGGAAACAAGAAATATTTCTGAAAATGCAGCAAGTGGGAAAAAATATACTTTCTCACTTTTTAAAAACCGTGAATTATCCTAATTTTCTTGGCACTATAATTAAAGTATTGCATGAACAATTTGAACTTCTCTTCATGTCTTCATCTGAATTTCAACACTAAAAATAATCGATTGACCCAAACAATGAAAACAATTGTTGTCATCAGGTAATCAAAATCCTAGCAAATTAGTTGTCCGAAGTCAACAATTAAATTTTTAGTTTTGTAAGTCGGGACTCACCAGCTGATAGGCAATAAACTTAAATGAATTTTTGGAAACAAGTTTCTTTCTCACACTTTACAGCCTTCTATTTTTCAATATCAGTTTTAAAGAAAACTTTAAACTTCGAGCACAAACATCACGCACTGCATTTTCATTATAAGCTAGCAGGTTTCTTTCACGTTATAAATCTGCATTAAAACTAAAGGTGCCTTTGAAATATGCTCGGTTTCAAATTTTATATTTTTTCTTTTTTCTCGATAGTTTAGATTCCAGAATTCAGTCTCGGAAAAATCAGGATGTTCATTTTTGTTAAACTCTGTGACCGTATATTGATCCCGTTATTACATACTTCATATATCTGTTCTATTTTTTATTTACATATAGAGAAGTGAAATGTGTTTCATGGTTTAGTTGTTTCAAAACTTATAACAGTTCGACAAGACGCGATTTCAGAGTACTTTGGTTCCGAGCCAACCAAAAGAAACCTGTGTGTTTAAGGGTGTGAGGGTAGTCGTAGTAGGTTGTCTTACTTGGCACGCATTTGGAGGACAGTTGGGTGTAACTGGGTTTGCAATGGGGGTGCGAAAAAAAATTTTCATTTTTTTGTTACTTTTAGGCGTATTGGTGAGATCAGTCCCCCGTTGCAAATCCAGTATCACCCAAATATCCCCCACATTGCGCACCAAGTAATACACGGGATTTTATTCTGATTTTACGGGATAAAAGCGAAAGTTTTTAATATTGTCAATGTTCAGTTGGGATAAAATTTATGGATAGGACCGGTTAGCTGAGCTGCGGTTGGAGATGATAGGGACATCAAAAAACTTAGTTCAAGTTTGGTATAATGCAGCCCCTACCATTAGCTATTGACTTTGTGACGCGCAACAAAACAGGCGAGTTTTTGTCACAAATAACCGTTGGTATTTTGTTAAAATTTTAGGTTTTTGCGGGATGACTATCATAATGTTACACTATCAGTTCATTTAACTTGATACACTCATATGATTTTCAATTACTTAAGATTCCACTGATAGAAATTTTTCCTCCAGAGTCTATTGAATAGTCATTGCAAATCAACTATTAAAGGTATTCAATTTGCACTAATTAAACCGAGGGAACTATACGCAATTATTCGTATGTTAGGTTGTCATTAATTTCTCCTCATTTAAACAACATTTTGAGCCAAATTTACTGACACTATTTATTTTAAGGCCAGACTGGTAGATTGTGTAGTTCTCATTACAGATTATAGCCCCTAACAAATGGAACTTGAACAAAATAACACAAATGCCACAAAATGCCTATTTTTTAATGAATTATGGTGACACAAATTGTTATTGTACACCAGAACTAAACCAGTGAGCATGTTTTTTGGTAATTGAATTTTTATATATTTGTAGTTAAGTTTGCTTAGTTGGCGCTAAACTAATGTGGTAAAGGGGAGCTAAACTAATGTGGTAAATGTGGTAGTAAAATACTTCTGTACTTTACTAAGCTTCTTATTCTACCCAATATTACTAATGGTAATTAAAACCAACGAGCAATTGTTAAATAATGAAGAAAAAGTAATCTTTTAGGTCTGATTAAATTTGAGGGGTTTTGAGGAGAGAATGGGATCAGGTTCTCGACTGCCTAACTGGTATATGATTGCAACTTTTTCCAGGAAAATTGAAAATCACAGCAATAACTTATTAACAAATGAAAAAGGAAAGATTTCAATTGAACAATTTTGAATCAGTCTAAATAGACTTAAAGAACTTTTTTGAAAACAATCCATGAGGTTTTCGGTGGTCCTAGGGACTCAAGGAAACGGTTTTTTTGGAGCAAATTTCAATTCTCAAAAGTATAACAAGAATTACAGTTTGAAAAGTCGCTTGGAAGTAAAACTTAAAATAAAGAACTTTTTCATTCAAGTGTTTTCCATTTTGTTGTTCTCTTAAACAAAATGCTTTTATAATCAATTTCAAGATCTACAAAATTTTACTTAAAAATATAGATTATTTAACTATGCACATTGCAGCTGGAGTATTCTGGCACTGTCGGCTCACATTGTTGTTTTCAAAGCGTCGTTGATATAGAATCTGAATATTTAGGGTGGAGGTTTTACCCTGTTCACAATTCCACAATTGTTCCTAGAATCTACCTTTAGAGAAAACTACTGGACTGGATAGTAATTTCGCAAACCTTCTACTCTTAACTAGACTAAAGGGTTATACCAGGCCATCCGTTCAAGTCCTAAAGAAAGTAATTTCAGGCGCTAGAGAACTGTAGTAAATTGCCAATAATAATGATGATATCAGAATATGTTTGTAATGCCATTCTATGTTATATGATATTTTAGCTTCTAAGAAGTGTTTTACCAAATGAAATAAACTAGTGACTCTAAGATACCAGGTCCTCATTTCACTTACTAATTAATTGATCAACCAAAATACTTAAAACAAATAGTAGATGACGTGAAGAGCTCGTCGGTGTTCATTCTACAACCCAACCAGACGAGTACTAACCAACTTGATAGAACGTTAAGACATTGCCCATCAGGTATTTCAGGTTAGTGCAGACCTTTTTAATTGTCTACTTGGTTCACCATTCCACACTACATGGGTTAACTTAACTTGCCAAGTCTTCTACGAGCAGGCATGCCTACCCTCAGAGTGGTTTCACTATGCGGTCTCCTAGAAGGAGCTTGGCCGATTAATACTCTCAGAAATCAATCGTCTTGATGTTGTCGGGATGCGATGCTGTCCTCCAGTTCGTTAACCTAACTTAACCTAATTTTTGATTGGTTGATCACTACTTTACTAGTCACCAAACTAATTTGAATCCAAAAAATTGAAGCTAGATTGAGTATGATTTCAGATCCTTAGAGATGTATTGTGAAGTTACTAAGGTTGTACAATTACGCTGTTGATTAACAGAAAACTGAAAGAAACGATTAAGTCTTACCCAGTCCTAATTATTACAGGCTATGGTTCCTTCAGAACAACTAGTTACAATTGCCTATGAGTGCAAAGTATCGAAGCCTTTAGCAAATACCTACTAGATAACAGTTTAAGCTCCACTAAGTTATAAGAAAAGGTCTAAAGAGCGAAAGTAGTTGAAAATTTGCTAAGTTAATTATCGAAAAGTATAGTTGCCACAGTATACTAGTTCAAATAACTATAACAATTTTCAGTACCAAGACCGAGATCTGCTAACTCACTCGTCTAATAAAATTTACTCCGCAATTCGGATTATCACGACAATATAATTATTTTCAGACTGATTTTGGTTACAAAAATTGGCTAAAATTGAGCCTTATATATACTGATTATCTATGTTTGGTTATGATAGTTTAGTCCCATTTTTACCAAATGTTCCCAATCTTTGTGTGAAAAATACCTTTTTGGGAGAAATTTTCAGAAGGTCACTCATGATTTTGATAACCTAGGCCCCTAATTTGGATTTCTAATCCAATATTACGTGGGTGTTCAATCTATGATATAATCTTTATCGGATTCAATATTTACTTGTTCAACCATTCTCATCAGTTTAAAATTTTTCACCATTATTATTTTTGTACAAATTCAAATTTAGAATTCGCTTTCGTGTTGGGAATAATTCAAGGTCAGTACTCATTTGGCTTTTTTTCCGAAAAACGCATAAGTTTAACTTTCCATTTCTACATCCCACCCATCCGGACTAAACTATTCTCCTGAATAGTACAATACAGTGAAATTAGTATAACGTAAAAATATATAAAAGCACCATCATCATTTTTTTGTACAACAGTTTTATGGGACTTCAGAGTCTTTTGGTTCGCATTCTCTCTACAAGGCCAAGTCTTTCATCCGTATCAGTTGCCTTCCCAGCATCTCTTATTCGATCAGAGGGCGGACTCTCCATCGGATTTCTTTTTTTTTGTATATGTCTTTTTTTGTATAGGTCTTTTTTTGTATATCTAGCAAAACTGCATAGGTTTTGCTATCTTGTTTTTTTGTTACCAGTTGTTACCCCTTTCTCTCAGAGAATTTTTATTTCCTAAACCGTTGCATTCACTGAGTAATATCCTCCAAATAAAAAGAACCAATTTTAATTTCGCTCGCGCTATTTTTTTTAATTAAAACTCGCATTTATTAACAAGGATGTTAAATTCTGGCAGAATAAATGGTTTAGTACTTGTAGGAAAAGTACTCTAATCAGTGTGGACAATGTTCGAATGCACCTCATACTGCTGATTTTTATCCACGGTTCAAAAGATTTTAAATGTGATTTTGGAATCCCTTGTTACATGCCCAAGTAATCCAGTTTCTATTTTGCGGTTTGGGATTTTTTTTTAAGGTCGAATATTTGCTTCCAATTTTTTTTGATAAGAGTTGCCTATTCGAGTTCAAAAAAAGTATACTAATCCAAAGAGTTGACCTGATTCCCTTGTTGCGTTTCTCTGACCCTGCAATCGTTGCTAGAGCATAAAACCTAGGAGAAAAGAAAACAACTGCTATTATTAGATTTGGTTTGGAGCACATTTTAAAAAACAATAACTTCTTTGTTTCTTTTGGCAAACCAAACAATACCCTGAAAGGAAAAACGCTCATAAATTCTCATTGTTAATTTTTTTTCAATTTTTTAAAACAATTCTCAAGTGGTTTGTTAATTTCCTGGATTTTGTTGTTGCTTAAATGCATTTTTTTTTTAAAAAACAAATTTCGTTTTGATTGCTTACGGTCGTTTCCTGAGAAATTCCTGAGAAAAAATGATAAATTAAAAGAAAAGTTTATTTTGAATAAATGTAAGAGAAAAAACTAAAACGAATTAAATTAAAACGACAATTGAGTGACTAGATTTTCAACCAGCACCGAACAACAAATTTTAAGCAGTCTTTTTCATGTTGTATTTTAGAAAGTTTCTATGAATAACTGAACGTCTGGTTTTCCAATTCTTTTGCTCTGGTCTCAACTTCGCTATGTAGCTCGGGCGCAACCTCTACTTTAGTGGCCGATTTGCTTGCACTTGCTGCAGCGCACTATTTTTCTTGCGGCTTATTGCTGCTGTTCAATTAGATTCTGTTGCCCTTGAAGCAACCGGTGCATGTCCCCTCGAGGCTGCTGTTGTTCTTTGAGGAGCAGCTCTAGCATTCGGAAAAGATCCGTACTGCTAACGCTCTCATCTATGTGCTGCGTCGCGCCTAAATCATCACAGCTTCCAGCATCTTGAGGCCTGTTTGGAGTAGAATGGACAATGGCCGTAGTGCTCCACTTGTCCGAGTCGACTTGGGCTTGCTTCATGGTCAAATCCATAGCTTTGCCTAGGGTTACAGATAATCCGATATAAGGTATCTCTCTCAGATGTTGCCTGAGTTGCTCGTCTCTAAGTCCCTTCAAAAACAACCAGCTAGCGAGGCGATGCAGTTCTGGAGTGCTGATGTTTGGGTCCGTTTTCCGGCAAACTTTTACTGCCCTGTCTGCCCAGCTTGTCAAGCACTCTCCCTTCTGCTGGAAGGCTGGCGGGATTTTGGAGGTGGCATCTGACACCTCTGTTCGTTGTCCAGGTAGCTTCCTGGCTTTTGATTTATTTTTCACCCTCGGAATCCTTTTGTATTCCGATGGTGAAGAGCCAATTTCAAAAAAAGTGTACGAAAAACGTGGTTCTTCAAGAATGAAAGGTCAAAATAATTATCTTCTAATCAAAAAAGTCCCTCTGTGGTCGCCAATATAGAATCTGAATATTTAGGGTGGAGGTTTTACCCTATTCACAATTCCACAATTTTTCCTAGAGTCTATCTTTAGATGAAACTACTGGACTGGATAGTAACTTCACAAACCTTCTACTCTTAACTAGACTAAAGGGTTATACCAGCTTCTCCGTTCAAGTCCTAAAGAAAGTATTTTCAGGCGCTATAGAACTGTAGTAAATTGCCAATAATAATGATGACATTAGAATATGTTTGTAATGCCTTTCTATGTTATATGATATTCAGCTTCTAAAAAGTGTTTTGCCAAATGAAATGAACTGGCGACTCTAAGATTGAGAATTATACCAGGTCCTCAATTCACTTTCTAATTAATTGATCAACCAATATAGTTAAAACAAATAGTAGATGACGTGAAGAGCTCGTCGGTGTTCACTCCACTACCCAACCAGACGAGTATTAACCAACTTGATAGAACGTTATGACATTGCACATCAGGTATTTCAGGTAACTGCAGACCTTTTTAATTGTCTACTTGGTTCACCATTCCATACTACATGGGTTAACTTAACTTGCCAAGTCTTCTACGAGCAGGCATGCCTACCCTCAGAGTGGTTTCACTATGCGGTCTCCTAGAAGGAGCTTGGCCGATTAATACTCTCAGAAATCAATCGTCTTGATGTTGTCGGGATGCGATGCTGTCCTCCAGTTCGTTAACCTAACTTAACCTAATTTTTGATTGGTTGATCACTACTTTACTAGTCACCAAACTAATTTAAATCCAATAAATTGAAGCTAGATTGAGTATGATTTCAGATCCTTAGAGATGTATTGTGAAGTTACTAAAGTTGTACAATTACGCTGATGATTAACAGAAAACCGAAAGAAACGACTAAGTCTTACCCAGTCCTAATTATTACAGGCTATGGTTCCTTCGAAACAACTAGTTACAATTGCCTATGAGTGCAAAGTATCGAAGCGTTTAGCAAATACCTACTAGATAACAGTTTCAAAAGAGAAAGTAGTTGAAAATTTGCTAAAATAATTTAACGAAAATTAAAGTTACCACAGTATACTAGTTCAAATAATTATTACAATTTTCAGTACCACGACAATTGGTTTACTATCTATTTAAGCGAACAATAGTTACTTGCTTAAGTTGGCCTAATTACTTATTGTTGTAGAAATTGACTACAAAAAATGGAATCAATTGTGAAACATTTCTTTTGTATCCATTATTCACACTCTAAACGAATTCTACATGTTCCATTGTACACTTTTTTGAAAACGAAAGTTTAAATGGGCTGAATGTTCCGTCGCGCGAGTCTTTATTGCTCTCTGCAGTTTGTTTTGATCTGGGTGTGTATTTGTCTGTACTCTCAATACAGGATTGGGATTACAAATTAAAAATAAGATGACAGACATGATATAATTATTTTACCACTTGAAAACCATATCTGTGTTGTTTGTCGGAATATATGAAGAGATTTGTTGTTTTTCTGAAGTATCTTCGATTAGATTACCAAAAAGAAACGAGAGTGGTCGGACAAGTGATCAAATGAAAGTCTGACAGATATCTTCGAAGTTTACTTTGTTTTACGTGGTCCACTATATTATTTATGTCTCCAATTCAAGGAAACAAAATTAATTTTTCAAGAAAAATTGTTGTACAAATGAGCTTAATTGTCGCTACTTCTTCAAACTCGTAATAATAAAACTTTATCTGAAGCTCGTTTTCTTTTTTTATAGTAGTACGTCGGTTCAACAAGGTTTTTTCTCCACCATGAATTATTCCGTATTTATTAAGATTCAATTTATTTCTTGCATCATCTTCATCACTTGTTATTTCATATAATTCTTTATTTAAGGCAACAATTTTAAATTTATACGTTTTTGTATACATAATTTATTGATTGTTTTTTAATCATCATCGTACTTCAGATATTGAATAGGCTTCTGCATTGGTTTGTTCAAAATTATAATTACTAAATGCTCTCTACTTTAAATCCTTTCATATTGAAAACCAAGATATTACATAAACATAGCACCATAGCACTGATGATAGTTCTGAAACATTTTTATTGTTTTTTTCTTGCGTCTCTCAGTTATAACATCAACATTGTCACTTGCAGTTATGTCGATCAAGTTGTGCCTTACTCTGATAGGTTAGATTATATCCAATCAAAATTGGGCCTTAGACCCAAAACAAAAGTAACCAGGCGGATTTTATTTTGGCCGATGTGTTTCGCTGCTGCGACCAAATATCGTGCCAAATATCGACCTGTATTTTTTTAACTTCTATACAAGACGACTGGGTCGCTTAAATTGTGTTGGTCGGTTTCTTGGTTAGCTTTATGTGTAATCCAGTGTCTGTTAAGTCTTGTTCAGTATAGTCGAAAATCCTGTCCGATCAACACTTCGCATTTTCCTTTTTGATCGCAACCAAAAACTTACCAGCTACCTGAAAGCTTCTCCATTCACACTAGCTGGAACGCGAATCTAATCCGGAGCACAATTGAGTCTCGAGCCAATGAAAACAGTCCTCTTGAGGAAGAGAAGACTTTTATTTCACTCTTAGTTTCTTTTGTCATAATAGTTGACTAATTTATCATGACATTTTTTGTTTCAGCAAAATAGAGCTTCAAATAGTTTCGCTATCGTTCTTATTGCCGTTTGAGGGTAAGGTTAATATACTGATTATATTAAACTGATCCCGAGTCTTAATTGAGTACGATATGTACAAATTTTTCAAATACTATAATATGTAGAACAAGTGAGGAAGATATTAAACTAACTTGTCCGTTTTCAAGTGCCTGTTTCAATGTGCTAGAAAATCTAAAATAGTTTCCCTATGTAAGATTATTTAGATTGTGACTAAAAAAGACTCAATTTTCACCAAAGTAATGAAAAAAAATAATAACTGAGGAAATCATGAAGTTAACTGCACTGTTCGTCATTGTTTTTTATTGACAGTCTTCCTGTCCTGGGTATCAAATAATAAGCTTACAATTTCAATTTCAATTTAAAGTACATTCTTCGATAGAAAAGAGCTTCTGTCTAAAATAGTGTTTCCTTGGGATTTTAGGACCTACTACGTATTCTAAGTACAAAGTATTTCCTGTGACTAACATGCTCGGTATTTTTTTACAATTACGTGACTCAGAGTTAATTTTTATAAAAACTTTGTCGATCCATTAATGAGTTTCCAAGAGTTTTTGCTGTTGTGATCGAAGCAAACACTTGTTTCTGTTGGATAACAAAAGTGTTTGTCCAAAGATAGATTTCGCCAATGTTCACATCTTGCTCACAGGTGTCTGCTTTCTGAAACGAACTACGCGCGGTGCTGATTGAAGCTCTAAATTTGGATTGAAATGTGCCTAGCGGAAAACGTAGAGCATTTCCTATCACTCAGTTCAGCTGCAACGTTGTTTCATCTTCCTAGTACGCCATGCTACAAATTGCATCTTCTGATGCATGTGTGATGTTGTTAACATTCAAGTTCGTGCATCGCTTTCCAACACATAATCGTTTTTCACCGTTCTTCTTTTTTATCTCAGCTAAAAATACGTGTCCATAAACAGCCTTGATGCTATAAGGACAACTTTTTATATAAGCATTGTTCAATTGATGATTAAATGCTTTTCAGTAAACAAACCTAATTCATTAGGTAAGAGATGAACATACCAAATGAGTGGAATACAGCTGAGAAAAACAATAGGACACTTCGTTAGATTCCCAGGTTTTGGTCCAGACCCAAATTGAGCTATAATCAGACTCAATCGAGCGCACACCCCTGTGTTCCCAGACCGAAATTACAGGGTCTGGAAAGCGGTTCGAGCGCAGAATAGTCTGGACCATGGTCTGGATTCAGTCTGATCAGAGGTCAATTCGGTCTGGAAGGCCTGATCATAGTCTCTTTAGTCTGGACCATGGTCTGGGTTCGGTCTGATCAGGGGTCAATTCGGTCTGGAAGGTCTGATCATAATTATGCTTGCTGACACTTCTTGCTCCGTTTCAAGAGGAGACGATTAGGTTGTCTGTAGTTACATTCCAGTTTAACCCACAGACAAAGAGCAACTGATGACGGCCGCTTAGTAGTTGTGGCCTCAAATACACTTCACTGTCTCAACAAAACATCTCTAAGAAATCACCAAAATAACATCGGATGAGTTTCGGCAATACGGAGGAGAAACTGCACTTAAGCGTTAACAGCCATTATTGTGGACGTAAAAGAAATATGATACTTGGGTGAGTATTGTTTAGAACTAACACTACCCGGGCCAAACTAAATTCTGATTTCTAATTTGTCCTTCATAAATTAGGGAGTGCACAAATGGCGAATCCCAATTTGTCCGATTTTTTTCTTCCTCTCTGCTTTTTCTTAAAATGAGTTGCCTGGGAATTGATTTCTCTACGTCTGATGGCTCCTGCTGCCGCTTAATAGCGGCACCCACACTATTGAACAAACCAAAGATTTGTTTTTTAGCACCGGACATTAGCAGCGCAAAGAATTTTGCCATTTATTTAACCCAGTGTTTTTTTGCTTGACAAAAATTTTGATAAACTGCGATGATACAGAGGTAACTGAGTTGACAATGCTAAACAATTATTGGGTTGACTCTATTTTTTAAGCAAAACAAAATTTTAGTGTTGAAATTAGAGAAGTATTTTATGCTCATTGATCCAATTGAATGTTTCTATGTTGCAAGTTTACATAAATTTTTAAAATCAATTACACACCTTAATATTACATAATAATAGCGTTGATCTCACATATTTTAGATTTTGTTACGTTAAATCTTACAAATAGCGGTTTTGTTCTCATAGTTTCTACTCTGAGAAAACGTTCACTATTCATTTATTCATCACTACACAATTCTTTTTTAAAAGTTTATTTTGCTTACCCCAATTTTTTTTGTCTTTCATGAATTGGGGAATGCACAAATGGTGAATCCCAATTTGTCCAATTTTTTTCTTCCTCTCTGCTTTTTATATAAAATGAGTTGTCTCGAAATTGATTTCTTGACCTCTGATGGCTCCTGCTGCCACTTAATAGCGGCACCCACACTATTGAACAAATAAAACATTTGTTTTTTAGCGCCGAACATTAGCAGCGCAATAGTTTTTGCCATATATTTAACCCAGTAATTTTTTGCTTGACAAAAATTTTGATAAACTGCGATGATACAGAAGTAACTGAGTTGACAATACTAAACAATTATTGGGTTGACTTTGTTTTTTAAAAAAAAAAACAATATTTAGTGTTGAAATTAGAGAAGTATTTTATGCTCATTGATCCAATTGATCGTATCTATGTTGAAATTTTACATATTTTTTAAAATCACACCTTAATATTAAATAATAATAGCGTTGATCTCACATATTTTAGATTTTGTTACGGTAAATCTTACAGATAGCGGTTTTGTTCTCATAGTTTCTACTCTGAGAGAAAACGCTCAATATTCATTTTCTCATCACTACACAATTCTTTCTTAAAGAGTTTATTTTGCTAACCTCAATTTTTTGTTCTGTCATGAATTGGGGAATGCACAAATGGCGAATCCCACTTTGTCCGATTTTTTTCTTCCTCTCTGCTTTTTCTTAAAATGAGTTGCCTGGGAAATGATTTCTTGACGTCTGATGGCTCCTGCTGCCGCTTAATAGCGGCACCCACACTATTGAACAAACCAAAGATTTGTTTTTTAGCACCGGACATTAGCAGCGCAAAAGTTTTTGCCATCTATTTAACCCAGTGTTTTTTTGCTTGACAAAAATTTTGATAAACTGCGATGATACAGAGGTAACTGAGTTGACAATGCTAAACAATTATTGGGTTGACTCTATTTTTTAATCAAAACAAAATTTTAGTGTTGAAATTAGAGAAGTATTTAATGCTCATTGATCCAATTGAATGTTTCTATGTTGCAAGTTTACATAATTTTTTTAAATCAATTACACACCTTAATATTACATAATAATAGCGTTGATCTCACATATTTTAGATTTTGTTACGTTAAATCTTACAAATAGCGGTTTTGTTCTCATAGTTTCTACTCTGAGAGAAAACGTTCACTATTCATTTATTCATCACTACACAATTCTTTTTCAAGAGTTTATTTTGCTTACCCCAGTTCTTTTGTTCCTTCATGAATTGGGGAATGCACAAATGGTCAATCCCAATTTGTCCAATTTTTTTTTCTTCCTCTCTGCTTATTATATAAAATGAGTTGTCTCGGAATTGATTTCTTGACCTCTGATGGCTCCTGCTGCCGCTTAATAGCGGCACGCAGACTATTGAACAAATAAAACATTTGTTTTTTAGAGCCGAACATTAGCAGTGCAATAGTTTTTGCCATATATTTAACCCAGTGTTTTTTTGCTTGACAAAAATTTTGATAAACTGCCATGATACAGAAGTAACTTAGTTGACAATACTAAACAATTATTGGGTTGACTTTGTTTTTTAAAAAAAAAACATTATTTAGTGATGAAATTAGAGAGGTATTTTATGCTCATTGATCCAATTGATCGTATCTATATTGCAATTTTACATATTTTCAAAAATCATTTACACACCTTAATATTACATAATAATAGCGTTGATCTCACATATTTTAGATTTTGTTGCGGTAAATCTTACAGATAGCGGTTTTGTTCTCATAGTTTCTACTCTGAGAGAAAACGTTCACTATTCATTTTCTCATCACTACACAATTCTTTTTTAAAGAGTTTATTTTGCTAACCCCAATGCTTTTCGTCTTTCATGAATTGGCGAATGCACAAATGGCTAATCCCATTTTGTCCAATTTTTTTCTTCCTCTCTGGTTTTTCTTAAAATGAGTTGCCTGGGAATTGATTTCTCTACGTCTGATGGCTCCTGCTGCCGCTTAATAGCGGCACCCACACTATTGAACAAACCAAAGATTTGTTTTTTAGCACCGGACATTAGCAGCGCAAAAGTTTTTGCCATTTATTTAACCCAGTATTTTTTTGCTTGACAAAAATTTTGATAAACTGCGATGATACAGAGGTAACTGAGTTGACAATGCTAAACAATTATTAAGTTGACTCTATTTTTTAAGCAAAAACAATATTTAGTGTTGAAATTACAGAAGTATTTTATGCTCATTGATCCAAATGATCGTTTCTATGTTGTAATTTCAAATAAATTTTTGAAATCATTTACACACCTTAATATTACATAATAATAGCGTTGATCTCACATATTTTAGATTTTGTTACGGTAAATCTTACAGATAGCGGTTTTGTTCTCATAGTTTCTACTCTGAGAGAAAACGTTCACTATTCATTTTCTCATCACTACACAATTCTTTTTTAAAGAGTTTATTTTGCTGACCCCAATGCTTTTGGTCTTTCATGAATTGGCAAATCCACAAATGGCTAATCCCATTTTGTCCGATTTTTTTCTTCCTCTCTGGTTTTTCTTATAATGAGTTGCCTGGGAATTGATTTCTCTACGTCTGATGGCTCCTGCTGCTGCTTAATAGCGGCACCCACACTATTGAACAAACCAAACATTTGTTTTTCAGCACCGAACATTAGCAGCGCAAAGGTTTTTGCCATATATTTAACCCAGTGTTTTTTTGCTTGACAAAAATTTTGATAAACTGCAATGATACAGATGTAACTGAGTTGACAATGCTAAACAATTATTGGGTTGACTCTATTTTTTAAGCAAAAAAAAATATTTAGTGTTGAAACTACAGGAGTATTTTATGCTCATTGATCCAAATGATCGTTTCTATGTTGTAATTTCAAATAAATTTTTAAAATCATTTACACACTTTATATTACATAATAATAGCGTTGATCTCACATATTTTAGATTTTGTTACGGTAAATCTTACAGATAGCGGTTTTCTTCTCATAGTTTCTACTCTGAGAGAAAACTTTCACTATTCATTTTCTCATCACTACACAATTCTTTTTTAAAGAGTTTATTTTGCTAACCCCAATGTTTTTGGTCTTTCATGAATTGGGGAATGCACAAGTGGCGAATCCCACTTTGTCCGATTTTTTTTCTTCCTCTCTGCTTTTTCTTAAAATAAGTTGCCTGGGAATTGATTTCTCTACGTCTGATGGCTCCTGCTGCCGCTTAATAGCGGCACCCACACTATTGAACAAACCAAACATTTGTTTTTTAGCACCGAACATTAGCAGCGCAAAGGTTTTTGCCATATATTTAACCCAGTGTTTTTTTGCTTGACAAAAATTTTGATAAACTGCAATGATACAGAGGTAACTGAGTTGACAATGCTAAACAATTATTGGGTTGACTCCATTTTTTGAGCAAAAACAATATTTAGTGTTGAAATTACAGAGGTATTTTATGCTCATTGATCCAATTGATCGTTTCTATGTTGCAGTTTTACATATTTTTTAAAATCATATAGATACCTTAATATTACATAATAATAGCGTTGATCTCACATATTTTAGATTTTGTTACGGTAAATCTCACAGATAGCGGTTTTGTTCTCATAGTTTCTACTCTGAGAGAAAACGTTCACTATTCATTTACTCATCACTACACAATTCTTTTTTAAAGAGTCTATTTTGCTGATTTTTGTTCTTTTTGAGTTCTTTTTGTTGATTTTATGATTTTATGCTTACGTTCAAATGTTTTGCATTGATTTTCAATCTGTCTACTTTTTCATACAGTGTGTCAATCGGTCAACGCTAGTTAGAGCCTATCAAACAAAATTAGCAATTGGAAGCCTCGATCCCACAAAAAGGCGTTGACAACCATGGATCTGTTAAAATATAGCGTTTTAGAGCTTATGTCATACAAAAGTGCACAGGTTGAGGTGCCAGACCAAAAGTCGATATGTCCAGACCGTCCCACACGGAAAGTGTCTATTCCCCGACCCTCCCAGGCGGAAAGTACCTATGTCCAGACTTTCGTGCGTTCGAAATTGCCTATGCCCAGACTTTCGTGCGTTCCAAAGGAAAAATCGTGCGCTCCAAAATTGATAATCTGTGCGTTCATGTCCAGAATATTGTGCGTTCGAAAAGACCCTATGTTCAGACTTTCGTGCGTTCAAAATTGCCTATGTCCAGATTTTCTTGCGTTTCAAAGGAAAATTCGTGCGCTACAAAACTGATGATTTGCGCGTTCATGTCCAGACTATCGTGCGTTCAAAAGACCCTATGTCCAGACTTTTGTGCGTTCAAAATTGCCTTTGTCCGGAATTATGTGTGTTCCAAAACAAAAATCATCCGCTGCAATATTGATATTCTGTGCATTTTATATATTTAATATATATAAGCCTGTTTTTAGAGAAAAATATAAATATATAAACAAAGTTGATTATGACCTTACTATCGCGCGTTCAAATTTGCCTATGTCTAGACTATCGTGCGTTCAAAGTTGCTATGTCCAGACTATCGTGCGTTCAAAGATACCTATGTCCAGATTTTTGTGCGTTCATTTGTGTTTTCAGACCGTATAATTTTGAAGGCACGGCACCCCTTTGTGCGGTCATTTCGGTCTGGACATATCGGCTTTCGGCATGGGACCTCAACCCGGTTTGAGCTTTTCTAAACCTTGATTTAAATAATTTTTAGCAGATACGAGCGTTTACCATGCGCATTCTTAACAACGAAAATTGTAGATCTTAAAACATTTTAGCATGTACAATTGCCGATATCGCACAAAGTTAGCTTTTGAAAGCGTAAATACTATCTATTTCTGCTGGAGTCTCAATGTTTTTGAACAATAACTAAAATTGATAAAGTTACACAATATGTTTTAGTGTTTTTGTCACAAGGCTTCAATTGGCTTTAATCTTATTTCAATATACACATTTCACTGTTGATCTTAAGGTAATTAAGCGTTTAATGTTTCGCAATAATGTTATTTATCTTTACCTTTAAACAATTTAAACTAGGGTATGCCTAAAATATCAGAAACAGAGGGTTCATTATCTATTGATGTCTAGAATGAAAATGGAATACAAATTTTCTCTGTTAAAATTCAAAGCTGATTTTAAACTAAAATTGACGCATTTCAACGAATTCAACGAGTTCACAACAAGCAATATATTTTTTGCAAGACTTCACGTAGGCCGATATAGTAGAAAAGAAAACATTCAGGAAATCAGTGGTTTGAGGTTCACAGACAAATTTCTATTAGTTGACTCTAAGAAAGATCAACGTTTAGAAAAGCCATGTATGAATAAAATTTGAAAATGTTAAGCTTACCTAAGATAAGCAGTAGGCATTGGGTAAGCTTTCACCAGAAAATATGTAAAAGATTGCCGGGATTTTTTTAACAATAAAATATATTTAGACATAATTTACAATCTAAAATACTTCTAATTTCAAAATTCTTCGTATTCAAACACTTTGATATTGTTTTAGCGCAAGAGCGCACTTATTTTTTGTTTTTTAGGTCTATTGCTTTAACAGTTGTTCGATAAGGAGCTAAATTGGTGGACCACCCAGGCTGAGGTTGCCAACCAAAAATCGATATGTCCAGACAGAAATGAACGCACATGGGGGGGGGGGGACGTACGTGCATTTAAAATGAAAACATACGTGCACAGTCTGAAAAGACGAATGAACGCACTATATAGTCTGGACATAGGCAACTTTGAACGCACGCTAGTGTGGAAATAGGTAACTTTGAATGCACGACTGTCTGAACATAATCAACTTCGAATGCACGAAAGTCTCGACACAGTGACCGTTGACCGCACAAAAATCATTTGAATGGAAACAAAAATACCAAAAACCGATGATCCCATGTTTGTCTAAACACTCTTAGTAGAGTGTTAACTCAGGTGAAAGCTTTCTACCAAAAACACCTCAACTCACGTGAGTTTAAAAGTTACTAAACGTCGAACGCAGGAACAGTCGCATCCAAAAAATTTTGGTTTATATTGGACAATTTCACGCCAAGAGTTATAGACCATTGCTGAACAAATATAGTTTTTAATTATAAAATATTTTTAGACATAACGCTCAAAATAATTCTAATTCCAAAACTTTTATATCCAAACAATTTAAAATCGCTTAAACGCGAAGGGCTCACTCACTTTTTTTTGTTTTTTAGATCTATTGCCTTCACAGTTGTTCAACAAGGAGCTAAATTGGTGGAACATATATTCAAAACTCGTACCATTAACAACCGGTTGACGTACGGAATGCTTTGTGCCCGAACCGCAGAATGTCTGTCTTACAATTTCTGCCATGGAAGAATCTGCCAATTGAACGAAAATGGAGCAACAGTTTCTGACGATCTACTTGTTCACGAGGACAGTTGCGTCTATGTTGGAATTCAATTAGAAGATACGCCAGATTTTTTCGATGGGAACTCATCCAAAAACTTGGGCAAAAACTGTGATTTAGAGTTCAAAATCGGTAATCTTTGGGTATCTGGCTGTAAGAACAAAACAAATAATGTTACAAAAGTTTCCGATGTTGAAATGCAATCAGAAGTGATTTGTCAGGAAATGTATTGCTACAGAGGCGAGCGACTAGTGAACCAATCGTATTGCGAGATTCAATTAGGAGTGCCTTATATAGTGTACCAGGCTAATTATGCTGGCAATATGACCTGGGAACAGGGATGGGATTACTGTGTGAGCAAAGGAAACAAACTAAGACGGGACTTTAGCCTTTTTTAATAGATTTCAACAGACCTTTTGATACTCTGAGACGAATTGACCACCCGGCGTATATTGACTTGACTGATGTGGAAGACGAAGGAATCTGGCTGGACCATTCAAATCTGGTCAAGACTGACGAGTTGGTTTGGGATTCTAATCTGGATTTCCAAAACAGCGATGATCGAGATTATGGTGCAGTAAATGGATCAGTGTTCCAAGCCTATTCGGCTGACCAGACCGGACCTGATGTTTTATGTGGCAGAGAATCCGCACCATGGAAGAAGTATTCGAAATACTGAAGAATTATTTAACCGGTACCAGATAAACAAATTACAATCCAGTTTTAAAGTTGATAAAACAGTGCCAACCGGCTTTAAAAGTGAGTTAAGGCATTTGAGGACGGAATGCCAGACAAAAAATAGATTTTTACGCCAAAAATTTCGAATTAAGACTGTGGTGAACTGCTTCAGTGTCGATGTGAAAAAAAAATGAATTTTTCCCTTTCCTTTCATTTTTCTTAAATGTTCGAATTAGTAATAAATGTATACAACAGTGTTTTCTTCTTCAAAAATGGTTTAGCTTGAAAACAAAGGGGTCTATGGTTTAAATAATCCATCTGCATACTTCATACTATCATCGTCGAATCGAATTTTCCTATAAAATACAATATCCTTTTTCAAATAGAATCTTACAAATCTATTGGGTTATATGAGACTCTGAAAGGGGATTTTAACAGGTATCACTTGACTTAAGCCTCAATTTTAGCAATCAAATTTCTGAAACGTAAAATAGTTTGTTGAAGTAAAATAGATTCTTTCTTCTGTTGTTCTCTTGTATTAAGTTCCCTTGTATCAATTTGGACACAGAGACTTTGTTGACTTTTTCCAAATTTCAATGTCTCTTATAATTACAATGAAGTTTTTGTTATTGTCTGTATGTAGTTTCCCCTAAATAAGGTAAGTTGTTAACCTTTCCAAGACGTTTTTTTCCGATAGATCCCCTTGACAGAATGACCTTTAAAGCGGCCCTACCATGCCTGGAGAAAACATGCGATAAAAGAGTCCAGGCAAAAAATGTTCCTGAATAAGAACACCTCTGATTAGAATTCGGTAACACTTAACCCAATAGATGTAAATTGGATCCCTTGAACAGTATCGACAGGGATGTCTCAGCAGATGAACAGGACCTGTTCAAGTTTCTTAGGTGCATTTTATATTTGTTTTTTATATTGTTTTTTATATTTTTTGGCAATTTCTTCACCAAAATTAACCCAGGAATAGATTTTCGTCAAGGCCACCCAGCCTATTTTTCGACTTTTGTTTCGCGGAAGTTTACGTTCTAGTTTGAATGTACGGGCTAGTCCAAAATCAATTTGGATCTTTTCATTAGATTATAACATGAATTTTTCACTGTGAACCAGGTATTGTTATTTTCAAATTCTTTTCAATTTTCATTGCATTGAGGCTACATGTCGGAATGTCTCTAAGAATCAAGGGACACCATGCATAATGGGATAGGAAAACCATTCCCCAACTGCCGCTTTGTGTTGCATGGAGAGATTATGAAGGAGACTGCCTCCCGTATACTGTTTAGAGTTGCGAGTTAATGGCTTTTCAGTGTTCTGCATCAGTGTTGAGCATTGCGTCCCGTATTTTATTCAGCAAAGTGTTCCTGGAAGTCAAAATTGCCTCAACCTCTTTCGTGAACGAGTTGTTAAGAATAGTTTCAAATATCCACTCATGAAAGAGTTTCTTGTCTGTCGAATCCATAACGGCTTCAATGGTTTCAGAGGGTATCGGTGGTCTTTTTACTGATGTTTTTGGAGTTGAATGGAGTCTCCACGAAAAAGTTTTGGCGGCTGAATTTCTGTTTTGAAAATCTCTTTTGAAATTTAAATCTGCGATGACGCCAAATGACAAAAGTTTTTAACTCCGAAATGACAAAAGTTTTTTTACATTAACATACAAATGGTTAACTAGAAAATGAAGACAATTGATGGTCGATCGAGATAAGTTTTTGGATGATAAAGACTATGAAAATTTCTTTGATCTAAAAAACCAGTTTAGTATTTTCAATGACAAGGATTTCAACAGCATTCATAGACATCTTATTGAAGCAGCAGAAAGTGACAGAAAAAAGTGGATGCTGATAAATGAAGTAAGAAACTCTGAAAAAACAAAACCCAGAATCTATAATTTGAGAAATGTATTTGGTGATTATGTAACCCCAAAAAAATTGCTAACCTGTTGAACTATCGTTTCTCTACACTTGGGAAATTCCAAGGCACTCAGCATCCACTACACTTTTCTGGGATATGCAATCCTAAGCAATAAAATTTATGCTTTCACTATAAAATTTTATAGTTTATTAGTTTATAGTTTAAAGTTTATTAAAGAAATTTATGCTTTCACTCACGGAAAAAGACTGTCATAAAGCAATTAGGGCACTGGGAAGAAATAAACCAATCTGAACATCAAGCATTCCTGCATGGGCTATTAAAGACTCAAGCTCTGTCATTGTTCCTCATTTAAACTTCCTTGTGAAGTACTGCACCAAATTATCTTGCTTCCCCAATGAGCTTAAACAAGCACATGTTGTTCCACTGTACAAGAAAGATGACCCTGAGGAACCTAATAACTATCGCCCAATTTCCATTACCCCATACCTTTCTATGATCATTGAAACCATCTTGAGGGATCAAACTTGTCAGTACCTTCACGACAACAAGTTAAAAAGTAAAAATCAAAATGGTTTTAGGAAAAAGTTTTCAACCATCTTTTCCCTATTATTTTGCACAGAATTCATCAAAAACAAAACTGAAATTAACAATTTGTGTTACAGCAGCATTTTTTGACATATCAAATGCTCTTGATTCTATCAATTACGACATTATGGATATCACGTTAGGCTATTTAGGTTTCGATGAGAGCTCAATAAACCTCTTAAGAAGTTTCGTTACCAACCGCCGCCAATCGGTTATATTACAAGTTTGCATATGAGATGAACTAATGCTTCAAAGCGTTGTACCACAAGGAACAGTACTTTGTCCGCTCTTATTTAATCTGTATATTAATGACATGACAACAAGAGTTGACAATGAAACTGAACTTGTACAATATGCTGACTTTACCGTTATTTTAACTTTTGATACCTCTATTGACAAAAGCAAAATCAAGTTAGAGCAAAATGCAAACAAACTTGTTCGATATTTTCATGAACATCACCCCACAGTTAATACCTCTAAAACTGAATTCATGATATATGGTAACAGCAAACGGAAAGAATTCAATGAACAGATAATTATAGATTCAATTCCAATAGAAGAGAAACCTGAAGTAAAAACGTTTAGGGGTTCTCATAGACAGCAATTTAACGATTCAAGAGGAATTGAAACATATCCTACGAAAAATGGCCCGCGGAATAAAAACAATTTATGCTATTAGAAAATCCATTCCGCAAAAACTATTTATAATTGTCTTAAATGCCCTGGTATTAAGTCACTTGCACTACTCAGCAGTTATTATTCACGCCACTTAGCAAAATTTAATAATATCTCTTGAAAAACAGCTTAACTGGTGATTGCTAGCAACCTATTTAGACAAAAATTTGAATATGTTCAAGATATTCAATGCAGTCGGAATATACTCCCCGTAAAACTCTTTTTAAAAACAAAAAGATTACAATTCTTTTGGAAAATAAAACAAAGAATATGCTTTTTCACCAATATCGGGACGTCCCTTAATCACCTGCATGAGTCCATAAGGACAAAAAAGTTGTTCTGGGACCAAAAATTAACCTCTACCAAAATGCGAAAATCGTTTGTTAGATTAGAGATACTAGATTGGTATGAACTACCAAGTGAAATTAAATTTAAACAAGACAAAAAATTTTCCCCAAGCAACTTAGAACTTTTTTCTGCTTAGCTTACAAATTGAACCCTTTTTAGTGGAAGGTAACTTGTTCAACATTTCGTGACTTTGAATTTGGAAAAACGAATTAGAACTTCTGTTTACTGGTTGGGTTGGCATACACTTTAATTAACTTTTATTTTGAGATATGCGACATAATTCCAATTAACTCAAGATTTCTCTTGTCATATGTAAAAAAAAAACCATTTAGATATTTACTCTGCCGGACTAACATGAATTGAATACTCGTTGATATGGCTAGGAATTCAGTGTTTTTTTAATGAAAATGCTTGTGAATTTTGAAGCAACTGGTTTGTGAAGCGGTTGAAAGCACAAATTAATCCTTCATTCCGTTAGTGGTAATCGTTTGTGGAATGAATGGAATTCAACTGCTTTAGAGTATTTATGTGCAATTGACTGGTTCTACCTGCATTAAATATTTGATGCGATTTGAATGATGCTTTATTTGCGATATGAATGATGCTTGCAAATGAGTCGCAAATGCGAGAAATAGTTGCTAACACAAATTCGTTACTATGTAGATGTATCGCTTTTGATCTTTTCTTTGGTTGGTGCAAGAAAACAAATAGGCGGATTTTAGTCAGGTATGTGATTAAATTTAAAATCAATTGGTAAAAAGTATCAATCTACATGGTCAATCTGCGATTACAAGACTTGTCGGACCAATGTTATTTCAAATTGATAGGAGTGGTCAATGATCGGTGATGATAGTGAACGACATAACAAAAAATGGTGCTTGAAATATTCGATAGACCAAACTATCTCTAACAATTCTCGTTCATTGATACTCAAACGTTTTTCATTGAAATAAGGAAACGCGACGCGATTGCTATTGTTTTCCAGAACTCACATGTTCGCATTTCCTGCAGCAAATGCTCTAGATGCATCGCACTTGATGCGCAATTCCAGTAAACAACTATAGTAAAAGTTTTCAGTTGCTTGTGCTATCTGCGTTTTTATGTGTTCAATCTGTTTTCCATGCTCAGATGCCAAATAAATTTCGCTGACTTTTTCCAATAGTAATCGGACAAGATGACAATGTGAAGCAAATTTTAGAATAATATTACTCAAATCATGACTAATCTAAAAAAAAGGACGTTATCTCTTTAAACTGCGAGGTGGATTGAGTGTTAAAATTGCAGCAGTAGTTGATTATAACGTTAAAATTCCAGTTTTCGAAGAACGATTACCAAGCCATTGATTTTCGGTCTTGGCAAAGTGACAAATGTTCAAATCAGTTCAAACATTATCGCAAACTTTTAATGTAGTTACATATGATCTTCAATAGAACCACGATTAACGATAAGGATATTGTAAATAAAACAATTTCTTGAGTTTCTCAAACAGGTTAATTGATGATCAATTTCCTTTTGAGATTCAGCTAGTATATCATTAAGGCCTTAGAAACCAGTTTAAAGACTAGAAGTGCCAGTCGGCTCCCAGATAACGATATTAAAGTTGCAATAGCGATCTGTATCAGGTGTTAAGTTAATTTGGCTGTACTCGTATTGTACTTTCATATTAAAATTTTTTGCTGGGGGGCTTAAGTCATTTAAGTTTTGATAAATTTTACCATTTAAATTGTCAATTTTCGGGTATACTTGCTTTTATGTACCAAATTGTTGTTTCGATTTTGCGATTCTAATCCTAGTCTTACAAAATGGCCACAATTGACAGTAAAAAGAGTTGAAAAAACCATAATCGGATCCGAAGCACCGATTAATTTCTGTAAATGTCCATCTTAAAAACTATGATTTCTAAGTTAACTTTAGCCTACAGATTGACAGGAAATCTTAGTTTTCGTTGGATAAACGTGTATTTAGTGGTGAAAATTAGATTTGACGATATGTATTTTCGATTTACCAATACGAGACACTAATAAAGAGAAGGCTTTGTTTGCTTGAGTATTCAATTGACAGTGAGTTGTGTCCACCGAAAGAGATTTAATCGACGACAGTTGTAGTGTAATTCCCAATCTGTCAAATACATCCCGCCCCATTAGTGTTTTTATCCCATATTAACAACTTTAGTGGATTTGCCCGTAATCTTTGAAAAAAAAATGGAGGTACGTTTTTTGCCAACCGGCTTTATGGGTGCATTTGAGTGGTTTTGTAATTTGTTTGTATTCGGACCGCGCATTCAGAAGGAAAATTTTTCATTAGCAACTATACGAGTTGCTGGACTTTCATTTATTAACGTACAGACGCTCTCAGAATTTGCCATGACAACAGTTTTGATATTACCAAAGGTTCCATTCTGATTTAAAGCAAAATTTTTACTGAATTGATGGTTTTTTTACACCTCAGATTTTTTTCCTTTAACATTAATCATTTTTGTGGTTGAATTTTTGCTTGGGCCTTTGTTTTTAGGCTTCCTGCAAACATCCGCGGTCCGCGAAGTGGTTATTCAAACAAATTCATACAAGACATTCATACACGGTTTTCCTCTTTGCCGTATATGGCAAGTATTAGTGCAGCGGTTCCGCACTAGTAATAACACATTGTTCTCCCTACCTGAGAACATGTCATTTCTATCTACTGAGAGGGTCGGAGAGTTGGTTTCTGGTCAAAGCTGGTGGTGGGAAGGTCGAATCTATCACTCAAATTTATGCCTTTTGTACACTGATAAACTTGTGATATGAACAAATTTGAAACGACGATTCGGTTTGAATTAGAAGCCAGTATTCAATTTCACTTCACCAAACTTCAGGTAAGAAAGTTTTCTTTATATATCGAAGTTTTAACTTAAGTTGCCAAGTTCACCACTTCTCGATATATCACATCCTCACTCCTTTTTAAAGTAAGTTTGTAGGAATAGCTTCTCTAAATCTTTCTGGTTGTTTTTTTATTTCTGCTTGAAGTTCTCGTGGCCACTGAAGGTTGTTCCCCTTCAAATACTGAGATTTCTTCAGTAGAGTTGGGTGATGCCACATCTATGTCGTCCCTACTGCTCTCAGACTGTGAGTCATTAGATTCAGTCTTGATGTCGTCAGGTTCCAGCCGTGTATTTTGGTTGTCACTAACAAGCACTGTCTTGTTAGAATTCTCCGGCTGAATGAAAGAAGTGTTGATTGCTTTACGGATAGTGAAAGTAGCTGGAACCGTTGGTGAAATGTTCGTCGGTTTGAAGAGGACTCGTTCACACAGATCAAAATCAGTGACCGCTGGAAGTCTTACTTTGCGTCCCAGTAGCAGTTCTACAGGAGCTTTGCCCCGCGTCTTTGAAGTCTTCCGATTTGTCATCAAAACCCGTTGTAGTTAAGCGCCAAATGACACATTCAGATTTGGACTCCAGGCTTGAATAGCCCGTTTCACTGTTTGGATCGCTCGTTCAGCAATCCCATTTGCTCTTGGATGGTAGATAGAAGATTCCATCTTTTTAATCCCCAGTGATTCGCACCATTGCTTTAGGTCACTGCTCACAAACTCAGGACCATTGTCTGATACTAATATTCCTGGTATCCCAAAATTGCAAAGATTTGACTCAGGTGCACCTTCACTGTTTGTGAGGTTCTATTTCCCGCAGGGAAGGCTTCTATCCAACCTGACCCGCGTTTACTATCACTAAGATATTACCTTGATCCTTAACGTAGCCCCAGTTCAAGTGGAGTCTTTCCCAAACTTCAGCTTCCGGCCAAGTACATACTGTTTTCCCCAGGCTAGGCCTGTTTTCTTGGGGCTCCATACATTTACTAACATATCGAAGAACATCTTGACTGATGCCGGGCCACCAATTCATCATTCGCACTGCTAGTTCAGTTGCATTTTTGCCTGGGTTAGTCTCATGAGCTTTGGCCATCACCATGGGTCGTAGTTTGGGTGGAATGAAAGGCACAAATCCTCGAAAGATGATTCCATTGTGAATAGTCAAGGCGTCTTTCTGTTGTTCAAATCCTTTCTCTGCTTCTGAGCACTGATTCCAGATGCCGCTCTCTATTCGTTTGATGACATCTTGAAAGATTCGATTCGATGCCAGCTCAGTTTTGATGTCTGACTGGGTCACCAGGTCGGATTGGACGAAGTAGATATTGTCAGGAGCAAAGCAGACTCGATCATTGTCATCGTCGTCGTCAAAGTCTAATCTGCTCAAAGCATCAGCGTGGGGGATTTGTTCTCCGCGTGTATATTTCAATTCGAAGTCAATTCCCATCAGTGCTATTGCCCATCTCGTAATCCTTGCTGATGCCGTTTTCGGAATTTCTTCTTCTGGGGCAAAGAGATATTTGAGAGGTTTGTGGTCAGTCTGTAGAGTGAACTTTCTTCCGAGTAGGAGTTGTTTCAATCTTGTGACAACAAAGACAATTGCAAGTGCCTCTCGCTCGATATTGGAGTAATTTTGTTCGGCTTGTGGCAACTTCTTCTAGACGTAGATCACAGCATGTCCTTCTTGTGAGAGTACCCCGCCTATAGCTTTCTCTGAGGCGTCTGTTGTCACGGTTGCTTCCTTCGGTTGGTCAAGATGTAAGGTTGTACATGAGGGTTAGCACATAACTCGTTTATAATGTTTTCAAAAGCTTTTTGATCTTGCTTTTCCCATCTGAATTGTTCTTTTCGATTTTCGTTTAGTGGTAGCATTTTTGTTGCAAAATCCGGTATCATTTGACCGAAAAAATTTGCTGAGCCGACAAAAGACTCGAGTTTTTTCATTTTTGATGGCGATTTTGCATTTTTATTTTCTCAACATGTTTAGGATCGGGTGCTATTCCTTCTTTGGAAACAGAGTAGCCAAAAAACCTACGCTTGAAACTGGTTTTGAGTTGGATTTCTTCTCATTGATTGTGAAAATTTTTTCACGTCGCCGACTCTTGACTGCAAGCAATCGTTTCTCGTATTGATCCTTTGTTGTTCCATATATCAGTACGTCGTCTTCGAAGATGACCAAACCCTTGATTCCTATGAGAGTTGATTCAGTGCAATTCTGGAAGATTGATGAAGAGTTCTTTAGGCCCTGAGGAAGCCTGCACATCATGAACAATCCTTGCGATGTATTGATTGTGCGTATTATTTTTTGCATCCTCGTCCAGCTCAATTTGTTAGTATGCGTCTGATAAGTCAATTTGTCCAAAGTAAGAGGCCCCATGGAGATTATGGAAAATGGTCTCCATGTCTGGGATTGGATAGTCCTCGTCCATAATCTTTTTGCCATTGATGTAAACTTTCAGGTCCACGCATAGTCTCAGAGCTCCATTTTTCTTCCGCTGCCACCATACTGGTGATGCATTTGTGGCCCCAGCAGGTTGTCTCAAGCTTCTCTTTGACCCTCTCTTTGAGAGGTAGAGGTATCTGTCTGGCTTTGCAGAACATTGGTTGTGATCCCGATATGAGTTTCACATGCGCTTTGTATCCTTTGACTGCAGGTATTCTTTCTTCGCTCACTGCATTGACGCCTCCGTATTTCTCTCCCAAGTAGCCCAATTTTTTTGTGGGATTGCACAACTGCTAGTTGTTGTTGCCTATATTTGCTTCCGTTCCACTCAACATCAAATGTTAGTGATCCCAGAAGCGTCAGTTGATGACCGTCATAGGCCTCAAGATGTCTGATTTTCTTATTTAAGTGAGGTTTAACGAGCTCAGTCCAGATTAATGATGATATCACGGTTCTATAAGCACCGGTATCAATTTGCACTTTTATTTTATGGTCTTTTACTGTAATGTACTCCCATGTCACCGACATGTTAAACACGTTTTCCCGCGTATAGTACATTCCCATCTCCATTTCGGATGATGTTTGACCACACAAATTACCCTCTTCCTCGCAGAATTTGTTTTGCTGGTCAGACTTACCTGACTTAGGCTGGATTTTACTTCTGCACATTTTTGAAAAGTGGCCAAGATGTTCGCAGGTGTTACATTTCTTGTTCAAGGCCGGACACGGCCTGCTACTGTGTGGCTCACCTCCTCATCTATTATACAATTTACCATTGCCTTTATTACCAGTGAACTTTTCACTAGGTTTTCTGAAGGTCTTCCTCGAAGTTGTATCCCACTTCTTCTTTTATTACAAATGGTCTATTATCTGTTGAGGAACTCGCAAAAGCCCTTGCTTGATATATGAATTGTAGGCTTTCTGTCATTTCAGACAGAGACATCGTTGGCTTAGTTTTAATGCCGTCTAATAGTCTTAATTTGGCCCCAGGGTTTCTCAAACCAGAGATAAATTTAATTTTTACAAATTTTTCCTCAGGTTTGGTTACTGTTTTAAGTTTTTCGAAGTCACAATAACGTGCTTCTTCTTTGAGGCACGCTAGAAAATCATCGTGAGATTCTCCAACGCCTTGGACAACGGACAGAAAATTAGCCCTTTCTGCCTATTCTACTCTCTCTTTAGGGGAAATATTGTTTTGAATAGCTTGTCTGGTCTGATTAAAAGGAGTGTCGAACAGTTTTTCAGGGCTCATAAGTCTCCTAAGTTTAAGAAGTGCGTCCTGGCTGCATATAATACGAAAGAGATTTGTTATCTGTAGGTCCACGATCTTAACGTCGGTGTTGACTTTATCTTTTTTCTTCTCTGCGCAACATTTCGCCACAAAAGACATGATCCACGCAGTACAGAATTTAGCATTCTGCAGATCCAAGGTTTGTCGGTCGTTTGGTGGTTTGGACACCGTTGTCGTGGTCTCGAGCACGAGTGACAAGAATTTTATTATTTTTATAATTGAATTCAAAATGGCCTAAACGTACAAAGTTTCACAGGTATTTATAGTTCGTATCAGTAGGAAAATTTACAGATCTGTCTAGATATAGATAAACTGATATGTGTTAATTTACACTTTAGTTGTGAACAAGTTTTTCCCCTTGACGTATATGGCAAGTACTAGTGCAGTTTTTTTGCACTTCACACGTTGTTCTCTTTACCTGAGAACCTGTCATTTCTATCTGCTGGGAGGGTCGGAGTGTTGGTTTCTGGTCATAGCTGGTGGTGGGAAGGTCGAATCTATCACTAAACTTATGGTTTATATTCACTGATAAACTTGTGGTATGAACAAATTTGAATAGACGATTGGGTTCATATTAGAGGCCATTATTCAATTTCAATTCACCAAACATTAGGTGGAAAATTGTTTTCTTTATATATCGAAGTTTTAACTTAAGTTGCTAAGTTCGCCACTTCGCCATATATCACATAAATGAGATATAGTGCAGTAGAAAAAATGGCTGATCTGCCGGAGGCTCGGACCAGTGTATGGCAGTTTCGTTTTGTGAAAAACCCGATAAATGCGGCGAAGATAAAAACTTCACAGCTAGAAACATCAAGTCTCACAAAAACTTCACCAGCTTCACCGCTTTCATCGGTGAATGATGTGGGTGCTTTCTGGTGACATTTTTTTCCAAACCTTGACCCCAGCAATTTTTCGGGTTGATAGGCATAAGTTTGAGACGTGACATTGGTAGGCAAGGCGTTCAGCCGACCGTCAAAAGCTTAGTATTTTAACCGGGAGAAGCCGAGGTGAGCTGCAACCGACCGTAAACAACAGATGATGATCTAACAAACTGTTGAAAAATCATGCAATTAGATTTGTTGAACAATTGGAATAAATCTGTAGACTATTTTCTTCTATGGCATGTAGTGTGTGTTTCTCCGTTTGACTCCACGACGCAAGGACGCATCCGCCGTCCAATCTGGACTGAGAATATCTTCGTTCAACTCGTCTATCGATTCGTCGCTAACGCTCCTCATCGACCTCCTCAATTCACTCATAATCTCACTCGAGCTTGTACAACCTCGCATTCCTTACTTTGTGAAGTCAAACGAAGAAACACACACTATTTACCTCGCCGGCGGGCCAGCTACGCACAAAATTGTATTGAAGACAACCATATATATGCACGCACTTATAAAGTTGGCACCACTAAGTTGTTCGATAATGATTAAATACTTGTTTTTTTAATCAAATGTTCGAATACCCGCACGCACACAGTAATTACTAATGTACTAAGAAAATATCAAATGTTCGAATGCCCGCACGCACACAATACTTCACATTTTTATTCATCACATAATTTTTGATAATGGAATAGTTATAGGTAGTAATTTTGGTCTTTTTGCAGAGTTGGATTTTGATGTAGTTTTAATATATCATGTAATGATTTTGTGAAGAGTTTCATCAGGTACACATTAAATCTTCATTATTATCATGGTGATATTTAACTGCTTGTAAAAGAATTTCTATATCAGTTTGCATTTCATCTGACAGGTTTTCTAAAACATGTAAATCATTTTTAACAGCTTCCATAACATTTTTTCTAATATTTTTTAAATCTTCAGATGCATGTTCCTGACAATATCCACAATCATTAACAGCTTTCATTACAAAATATCTATCACTTTTTAATTTTTCATTTGCAAATTGTAAAGCATGTCCATTTTCTGCAACAGGTTTTAAAACAATTTCTCTATCTCTATTTTTCAGTTCGTCAGATGCAAATTTCAGAGCACACCATTGTTGTTTAACAGCTTTCATAATAATGTGTTTTTTTATTAGGTAATCAGAAGTATATTGAACAATACATTTAGTTTTTTCAATCAAATCTAGTAATATTTCTATTTCAAGTGAAAAATTACTTTCATCACAAGTTTTGTGTTTTTTATTATAGTAATCAATTAGTTTTGTATTGTTCATTTATTAGGAAACAAATTATTCAAATAACTTTTATTTTTTTAATCTTTCTAGTTCCATGGTTCGCTTTCAATTGATTTTACATGTTTTCGTTTTTCATCAAGAGCACTTAATGTTTTTTTTCTCAACTTTTTGAAGATACATATCATGGTTAATTGATCTTATTAAATAATTATCACAACTCTTTTGATATTCTTTTCCAAATAAACGATTGTAGTACTCTTCAAATTTAATATTTTTTGCTTGTGATTTAATAATCCCTTTTAATTTATTAGTTGATTTGTTATTACTTTTGAATTCATATGGTTTACTTCTCAAAGCTATAAATTCATCTATCCAAACACTTTTAGGAGTTTCAATTTTAAATTTACTGAGTACTTTTTTTTATTTTTATTACTTAATAGTTCATTCTTAGGATCTAAATTGCTAATATCAAATAAATCTTCAACATTGATCAAATCTCCAATAGTGTTTTTAGTTTTCTTGCCTAAAACCATACTGTCACAGTCGGTATAGTGATTTTTAAATTTTTCTAAGCCAAATTATGGTTGTTTTGAGCATAATTTGTTTCGTACAATAATAATTTACTCAAACCTAATACTGCAAATCCTAAATAAATTGGTTTATCCATCAGAACTTCAGTTTGTTGAAAGTGAAAGAGTTCATTTGACCATAAGATTTATGAATACCATTAAATGATAATTTAGATCGCCATTTCACAGTTTTTGCATTTTGCATAGTTTTGCCATAAAATGCATTTTTAAGTAATTTATAAAAATTCTTTTCAAAATCATTATTAGTTTTATTCCGCTTTTGAGTGTTATAATCTATATATTTTTCTAACCATTTTTCCTGTTTAAAAGATATAACTTCATTAACTTTATTGATTTTCATACCATTTCTAACAAAAAATTTGAGTAGACTATAATGTACAAGATATTTTTGTTTATCAGTCCAATCACAAATTAGTTTCTTACATTTAGTGTAACTTTCAGGTTTAACTGAGAACATATATTCTTTAAAATTATCTACTGGAGAGAATAGATTCTCTGGACAGAATGGAAAGTTCATTGTTTTTTGTTTTATCTTTAATTTCATCTGGATATATGAGATCGACTTCAACAAAATAACCAATTTCAGAATCATATGCAGTATTCAATATAGTTTCAATATCAATATTGTTATCAAATTTTAGATTTTCATAAGGTAAATATTGAGACATTGCATATCCATTTAAATTATTAGCATCAATAAATAATATTTTAGTATTAAAATCAGATTTTACATATCTTCCATAACACTACTGATACCATCTCTAATATTATTTTCGAGTAATAAAATCATATCTTTATTTGTAATTTATCTAATTTCACATCAGTATATTTTAAACCGCATTGCCGAGTATAACCAGGTAATTTACACTATACAATGGGTTTATACCAAATTGATAGATACCATGATAAACTTTTCAAAAATATTGGCTAATAAAATTACATCAGTTTTCAAATAAAGTTCAGTCAACTCTTTACCATTTTTTTTATTCCTAATATATCAATTATTTTATTTGTTCTTTCAATTTCGTCTTCGTTTGATAAACATTTGTAAATCTACTGCATTAGTCTTCTTTGTATATTTTATCAAATGGAACTTTATATTCCTCAAATGAGTTGAAATAATCATATAAATATGCTCATTTTTTGTTTAATAATTGTCTCTCCACAGCTACAGGAAGTTCTTTTAAAATTTTCAATTCATCTTGTAGTGAATTTAATAATGAATCAAGCGAAGATTGTAAAAATCTATAACTATCAATAAATCTTATACAAACAAATGTAACTGAAATACATTCTTCGTTTGTTTTGGGAATTACTTTGAGTTTCTGGACAGTAGATTTATTTATTTCTGTAGATTTATTTCTGGTATGAAACTTTTTTGCTGTTTCTTAACTTTAATATTACAAATTTCATATGAAGGTCTTCGATATTTACCTGTTAAATGAAAATGATCTCTAAATTTTTTTTTTCATTTTCATCAAAATCTAATTCACAGAACCAACATTTATTACTGTTTTCAAAATTATAATCAACTTCTTCTGACATTTTCAAGGGAATATTAGTATCTTTAAAATACAATTTCATCTTATTTTCCAATTTAATAATTTCATCTACAAACCAATCTACCTTATCATGTCCAAAAACATATTTATACTCGCTTGCTAAAACTTCAGGTAAATCACTTACAATACAATATCTATTACAATATAGGTTCTGTCTATTTATATTAGTAGTTTTTTCACTTATAGTTGAGTTATCTATTTCATTGTTACATTCAAAATCTGCATATACTGTAAAAAGTGGTACTTTTTGATAATGTTTTTTCCAAGCCAAATGTTTATCAATAGATAATCTAATTGCAGTGAAATCTTGTTGCTCACATCGTTCTTTATATTTTTTCAATGCATGTTCATATTCAAAACAACTCAAACATTTTCTACAAATAAATTTACATTTTGAATTACCTATAAATATATGTAATTTCTTAATTAGAACATAGTGAATTTTATAAATCTTTAATCCAATTTCAGTTTCATTCTGAGATGAAGTTTTTTTCAATGGGTACCAAAATATGTTTCAAATTTTCACCTTCCAAATAAAAATTCAATTAGAAAATATTGATTGATAACTTCAGTAAGCTATTACTGAGCTCAATTTTGTTAACATCTGAAGTTTTAAAACCATCTGTAAAATCGAATCCTTCAATGTTTAATTCATTGAAGTATTATGCATAACTAGAGGTTCTTTCAGGATGACCATTACTACAAGTATGTAAATGTGATAGTATACTCCATAGAAAACAATATTTATCTTTGTTTTGTATTTTTAATAATGATTGACTTTTCAATGATATTTTTACATATGAAGAAATAGTTCACTAGTTTTGTAAAAAAAATGTCATTGAATTTAATTTATCAAATATCCATCGAGATTCTTTCATTTGTTGATTTTCAGTCTGTGATTCAAATTGAGAATTAATTCTTAAGTTATCCAAATCACTTTTAGTTAGTGTATGATTTGTTTTTAAACTAATATACCTTTCAGTTTTATTTTCAATATATCCAAATTTATTCATTTTCTCAAATAGAGCTCAAAATACAACTTGATATTTAAATTTGTATTGTCCTATCAATCTTGCATAAATCATAGACATTTCTCTAAAAATAATATTAATATCTCTAGTTTCAATTCTTAGATTATATTTACTTTTTATTGGAATTTTACTATTGAGATGGTTTATGTTACGGGAATCTAATTCAATATTATAACCTAAATTTAATTTTTAGGAAAACTAATCAGGAATAATCATTTTCTGTGCTATTTGGGAATCAATTTCAGTAGGTTTTTGTATAGTTGATAATTTCTTCATTGATAATTCTTTCAAAGTTGGTATTCTTTTTGTTGTAGTTTTAGGTTCTGGTTTTACTACAGTTTTGCTTGTGGATTCATTAAAGAAATTAAATGGAATTAACCTTTGATTATCTTCATGCATTTTACTTCATAAAAGTTTTACATATGATGATTTATAAGCATCAACATGATCTCACAACTTCTTTTGTTTTGCGTCTCCATATGTTAGGAAACAATTTATTCAAATAACTTTTTCAAATTAAATTATTTAATTGTTTTGAATCTTTGAATAAGTATACTTGAAAACCAAATTTGTCTCCATGATCACAATCCAAAATTAGTGTTATTTACGAGCTCAACAAAGCTATCATATTTATTTGAAGAATAGATTAACCTTTTTTTTACTGTATACGTGAAGATAGCACATTTATTATCTTGAAAATCGTTACTAGATTCACCACTAGAATCAGTACTAACATCAGAAACATCAATAAAATCTAGATCAGATTCGTGTACACATTCATCACCGCTAATTTCTCTATCTCTATATATTGGTTCAAAATCACTTGGTAAGCTCATTTACAAACAAAAAATCTTCTGAAGTTCTTCTTTTATTTTTATCTTTTTTCATAATAATATAAATTAAATCAAAATAATTAAAATTATCATCATATTTATCTAATTGCAACCATCTAACGAGTCTTATAGCTTCATAACCGTATTTACAAATTCCATTTTCATTTCCAATGTGATAGCCCATATTACAATATTTTTTAAAAAACATATCATTAAAATATAATTTTGATTTCTTCAATAACAACAAAATTGCTGCAATTAAAATTAAATTTGATTCCCTACATATCAGCATAACATCCATGCAAATAACTGAAATTTTTAATTCAGCATACTTAAATTGATTACTAAATTTAGCTTTTTTCCTTTGTATTTTTGGTTAGTTTTCGTTTTTGTTTTATTACTTTGGTGTTACAAATTAAACATAAACATTTGTATGGATATTCCATTAAAAATCTTTGGTTGCAACTTGGACACATTGTAGCATATGTCATAATAATCTGATCTTCAGTTAGCTTTCCGACGGTTTGAGCCGTCGAGTTGTTAAGTTTTTTTTACTCCGAGCTTTGTGAGTCTACCAACTGTATTGTTCCATCGTCCAGTTCAACAACTGATTGAGATTTTTTAAGTTTAATGTTGAACATGACTTCATATCTAGTTTTCAAAGACTTAGTCATATTGGTTTCTAACATGATTCTACCATCAGGAATTATACATTTTTCGTTCTCAAGTTCTTGGTAAAATTTATTGTTTATGTATTTCATTTATTAAAGAACTAAAATTTGAAATTAATTTTCTAAGTTTAGTTTTGACATAACTTGATCATTTTCGTGTAGTGTTAATTTTGATTATTTCAATTTTGATTGATTATATCTTTCGGGTAAAAAATCAATACGATAAGTTGGAATAGTCTCATGAATTATTTCTGTTTTCATATATAGCTTATTACTCCAATTTGTAGTATCACATTTAGAGAAAGTTTTATCAATATCAGCTGTTCTAACTAAATCACCTAATTTAAATTTGGTTTTTGTTTTTTACTTTTGTCTATTAAATTGTTTAATACTTGCTTTTAATTAGTCATTTTAGAAGCTTGAACTGGTGTCGTCTTCGTTGAACTATGAACTGTGTTGTTATACTTTTTTTATTATTGGATCAAGAATATCGATCCAATTAGCATAACCATTTTCAAATACTGGTTTCTTCAAGAGATTACGTATAGTTCTGATAAATCGTTCAGCAAAAACTGCACCTTTCGATGTATATCTAGAAGATCTTTTTATGTTTTGAGATTTCAAGTAAGATTCGAAGATTTTGTTAGCAAATTCTTTTCCATCATCAGTTTCAATTAATTTTGGTTTTCTTTTTGATTCAGTTAGGATTTCACCAAATGCATCTTTAATTGTAGAAGCATATTTGTTTTTAAGAGCAAGAGTACGACCATACTTTGAAAAGTTGTCAATAACAACTAAAATGTAACGATATCCTCTATTATTTTTCACACCATAATCAATAAGGTCGAGAAGGTCAGCTGACCAAGTATCGTCTATGCTTTTGAAAATAGTTTTGTTAGTTGGATAAACTTTTTTTAAATTTCATCAATAAAAATCTTAGTGATATCCTTTTTCATTTAATTTGTGAAAATAATATGCTTTAATCTCTTGCCATAAAAATAAACTTTGATGAATTTTATTACCTTTTGATAAATTATCTATAGCTAACATTGGTCTCAAATTAATCCAATTAAAGTTTTTTCTCATTTAACTTTCATCTAAAAGATTGAAAGAAGAAATTGGAATACAATGGTCGAGATGCCAAACTGAGCCATAAATCACTAAAGTCATATCAACAATGAGTTGAAATTCAACCATTTTTTGACAAAATTGTGTGAACATCCAAGTAAATCGAAAGATTTGTTATTTTTCTTAACGTTTTGTGATTTGGAAGCATTATTTGTCCTTCTTCTCAAATTGCATGCTAAATTGAAATTGGGATCTGAAGTTTTTCTTTCGCTTCAATTTTGGTTTATTTTATCTCAAATGTTTTTATTGAAATATTTTTTATTATAGATAATTTTACACTCTTTACAATTCTTTCTTACACCTAAATTTCTATCTTTACGTTTTGGAAAACTGTTAATAACTTTTACTTCATTGCATGTCTCACATTTTAATTCAGTTGCAAAAACCCATTCATAATTCTCAAATTTTTGATGTTTAAAATCTTTAAGTCTCGCTCACGATTACATTTTCTGCAAACATTTCTATAATTTTGTATGTCTTTTCTAAAAGTAAGCTCACTCACAATTTTTGCGTTTTCACATTTAATACAGACTTTTGTATCCATTTATTATGTAACTGGTTTTTCCATTATTTCAGTGTTGTCTTAGATACAATCCTGACCCATTTTAATTATCAGTTAAAATTATTATTTTTCCAACCGAAACTGATTTTAAAATCTGTGCTGTAGCTTGACCAGCTTTTGGATTCTTCGATTTCAACCCGACTGCCATACCAATTACAGGTGCAGCTGCTTTTACTGCTGGTTTTAAAAAGCGATTCCATGCTGTTTTACTACCTTTGATCACTTTTTCATAAAACTTTTAAATCCCGCCCGACCCTTCCATCTCAAATTGCGTAGGGGTAAATGTTATCTGTTTTTGACATCTACAATTTGGATTAGAACACATATCGTGTAACTTTAGAATTGTTCCATTTGTGTTTAGGTCAGTCCAAGCAGAATTTGATAGGGTACTACTATAGTCTTTTCACATTTACCACGTTTTTGAAAACCTTCACCTCTAGTCATTTAATTGGTTAAAATCTTTGATTTGTTTCGACCACAAATTGCACATTGACCTCTTATTATTATTATCTTTTTTTAAAGTTTTTGCATTGATTTTTTTAGTTTGTGTTTCGTTATTTGTTTGTGAAAAATGCTTTCTGCCAACACAAAATGTTGTATCACTTATTTAACAGATGAAAATAATACTTATATATTTCATAATTATTGAGTTTTTCTGATTGCAACCATAAATCGTACTCGTGATATCTATATCTTTTGAACGATTATCCTTTGCTATAAACGGTTGAATATTAGTATAATGAGCAGCTTCTTTCAATTGATCTATAATTGTTAAATCAAATGAAGAAAGTGGGCGAATGTGGTCTAGTTCTTTATTTTTCCTATTCATTTCATCAGTCATTAAGAACTCAATATAATTTTTAAATTCCGAAAAACTCATACCCAACAAATCTACTGTTTTATCATTTTTATATGTTAGTTGTCGCAATAGAGCTTTGCGTAATCTGTTTCTGAGATTAGCTGTAAGTTTGAAATTAATATCATTTTCATCTCTATATTACTGATATATTCTTTTATTTTCAAGGTGGTGATCTCTATTATTTTTCTCCATCGTATTATGCTTTCATAACTACATTTCCTACATAAATATTGTAAGCCAACTCTGGTGTTTTGATCTTTATAAAATTCAGAAACTTCACAATAACTAAACTGTTTTTCCATCTTTTTTTTAATTATTAACTAAAATTTCAATTGATTTCTTCATATTTTGGTAACTCTGGCGAACTCGGTTCAACTTCTGTATCTCTAGTTGGTCTGATATTAAAATCTATCTCCTTTTTGAAAAATGATTTTCTAATAGAAATATTAATTTCTTTTTTGCTAAAAAATCAGTTAGTTTTTGAATCTGGTCACTGCTCAGAACTGAATCAACCATAGATCCGAAAATATCATCAACATTAACTTTAGTAGCACTCATGATTTTTCTCTGATTATTCAAATAGTACTCAATTAATTTTTTCAATTCAATGCCTTCTTTTTCATCAATAAATTTGTCTGCTAATGATTTCTTCAATACTTTTTCAATACTTTATTTGCGAAAATTCGCAATCGTAGATAACGTTCTTTTAATTTTGATGTATATTCATTGATAGCAGTAACAGCAAAAGAAATTAGTAATCCTGTTGCTCCTATTATCACACCAACTCCTGTTGCAGTCAAAGTTATTCCAGAACTAACTCCTAAAATTCCTGAAATTATTCCTGTTATAATTGAAATTCCTTTTTTAGTGTTTAATGATTTATATTCCTTTTTATTTTTTCCATCATCAATTAATCTCTTAACAACTCCTTCGTAATTTTTTTTTAAAAAAGTTATATGTCAAATATTTTATATCATTATCTGATTTTTGTCTAACTGAGATAAGATCAGCTTCAATTTCTTTATTTAAATCCTTGAATGTACACATTTACTATTGTGAAAATAATGTTTCTAATTCTTCATAAGATTCATCAATTTTAAAATTTAAACTTTGTTCAACTTGATCGTGAAATTCATCTGGAGTTAGTTCACCTTTATCTACTTCAATTGCATACGAAACTATTTTGTTTTTATTGAGATAAGCTAATGTGTACTGAAAAATCTTTTCAAAAACTGATATTGTATCAACATCTTCAACGTAAATTGCAGCTACATCAAATAGATCGTTTACAATCAAAGTAGCACCCCACACCGAAACCTGATCAAATATATTATTCGAATTTTTATCATATGCTATCTTACTTCTTTCTAGAAAGTTCCAGTCATTTGTGAGATTGTGTAACAATTTAATTGTATTTTTTTCCTTATAAACAACATATCTTATTTTTTTCCATTACTATTTCCAACACCTCTAACAAGTAACCTAAAAATATATGATTTTCCAGGTCTCATATTAATAGCCGATGGTGTTAGGTGTAACGTATAAGCGTTAGTATTCAAAGAAGTATATCTCTCACAGGAACTCCTAAAAAGCTGTTTTCAGATGAAGTAAAACTACTTACATTGATACCTCCTTCGACAGGTGGAATGTTATGACCTAATTGATAAAAATTATCAAATACATATAATGAAGAAAACGTATGCTCTAATTTTTTTCTCATTACATCCGGATGATCAGAAAGTTTATTTGTAATACTGTTAAATTTCTCATCAGCATATCTTTTGTTTGCTGCATGGTAACCATTAATAGGGTCAGGCAAGCTTTCAATTCCATATTGGAAACTCATATTGATATCTTTAAAAACTCCATCACCATCGATAGACTCAATATAGAGTGCACCAACATCGATCTTATCATAAGGTGATGGATTTGATGAACTTTCTTCAAGTCTTACTTTCTTCGAATTGTAGAGTACTCTATCAGTTTCTATAAATTGCCTATCCTTTTTTGAGAGTATGCGTAATTTCAAATTCATTTCCATTTTTCTCCAAATACCAAAACTTATCTCTTTACCAATACTAGTATTGATACCTCTGATCAATAATCTAAGAATGTAGAAATTACCGACATTGATATTTATTTGGTTTAATGGTAAATTTATTGTATAACTATTAGAAGATAGACATGTAAATCTCTCATAAAGAACACCTATAATTTTTTTTGCTAGAGGTAACGTTACTAACGTTAATTCCACCTGAAAAAGAACCAGAGTTGAGTTTCAATTCATAATAATTATTAAAAACATGAGGGAAGCAAATGTATACTCTAAGTCTTTTCTCAAGAGATCTGGATGAGTAGTGATACTATTTGTTATAGAATCAACATATAGTTTAGTAACAGCATCCAAATAATTAGTAGGATTTCCAGTATTAGTTAATCTGCTTTTATTCATATTTTTTTTTATCATTGTAACATATTTTTGAATGATTATCAACATATTCTTTTTTTGGTATCAAAATATCATTTAAGCTTGCTGATATTGTATTCGTTATTGTATTTGAGGTTGCTGCTGTTGTATTCATTATTGTATTCGAAACTGCTGATGTTGTATTCGTTATTGCATTCGAGCTTGCTGATGTTGTATTCGTTAATGTATTCGAGCTTGCTGATGTAACATTAGTAAAAGTTATATCATCGTTATCAGAGTTGTCATATGAATCTAATCTCAATATTGTTGATTTATCATTTTTTTGATCAACATAACTTTTAGTTGTTAAAGCTGAATCATATATAGGATTTCTATTTACATAAATACTTTCAATTCCTGTAATAGAATTACCACAGAAATTTTTATTTTTTACTGGTTCTAACTATTTTTTCATCGTCTAATTCACTATTAGGCACATTATCAATTTTTTTTTATCAACCTAATACTTATTCACAGCATCAAAATCATTATTAGGATCTAATAAGTTTTTATTTTTATATTGTTGTTTCATATCAATATCTTCTTCCATATCAGATTCAAAATAATCAGTTCTCAAACAGGATTTTGTACAAAAAGTGTTGTATTCAGATTTGATGAAGTAGTTTAAGACGTGTTCTGAGCTTACCTTTTTATAGGCTACTTCTGGAACTGTCGTATGGTTGTCTCAAGAATATAGGATACTCTTAAGTCTTACCTGACTAACTAAAGTTCTAGATCTCTAGTCTGTTACTCTTCTATCTGAGCTTCAGTAGACAGTGCACGGGCCCCAATGCTAAAGTCTAACGTATATCTCAATACTGAACAAGAGCGGAGTAGAGAGAGAGAGAGAAATATACTTTATTATTATATCTGATCTGAGTCTAGTACCGACTAACGGGGTTGACTAAACGGTTCTGAAGGGAAAACAGATAAACATTTAAGGAAAGGAATTTCCCCTTTTTCAACCAATCAGGGTTGAGTATTTCAGTCATTATTTTATTTAAATAAATAAAGCCTTCAAGTCTTTTGTTGGAAGTCAACATTGACTCCATCTTTCCGGGATTTAGAGTTTTTTGAAAGTCTTCTGATCAGTATAATAAGTCAATTTCTCTTTATTCTCTCTGATGGGTTTTCTTTTCTTTTTGGATGTGTTGCTTTGTATCTCGTTCGTAAGCAGGTTGGTTCCCAGACACAGGTTGCCCAAAGAGCAAGGAGTGAACATCAACAACCACAAAAGTATCTATTCCTTTACCACATCCAGTGGATGAAGATCCTTTCGGGTAGGCCCAGTGTTGATGTTTGATGTTGGAGGCGTTCCTGATGTCTAGCGACTTACTTGACTTACCTGTTTTGTTTATGTTAGTTGTTTAAGGTTGAAAATTTTTTTTTCTGTTTTTAGAATATTATGTTCGGTGTTATAATTGTTCGGTTATACGTAATATCCCTTCCTGTTGGAAAGAAAAAGCAAAAATCATTTGTTCGGAATGTTATATGGATTCGGTGGAAAAATCGAGGGTAAGTAAGTGTCAACGAGAAGTTGGTTGACAATAATGAGAAATGTTAGTGACATGTGACTGTTTTGGCCATGTTAAATTTTGTTACTGGAGAAGAACATATATTATTACTTTTGATGCCTCCCGAAATCAGGAGTTATTCTGATGCAATTAATCTTACGAATAGTTTTGTCATACTTTTACACGTTTAGAAATTGTTAGTTGTTTCGATTAGTGTTCACTGTTATTGTTTGCGTTTTTCATATCTGTAAATTTAGTAAAGGTTACAGATCTCGCTTGTTATTTGTAATGGGTATGTGCAAAATTGTCCAATTGCCTTATTCCCATTAACGGTTATTTCATCATTGGATAAATTTATTTAGTTATCCGTCAACGGGTTGTATTTTTTAAAGATTCGCCTGATACGACACATTGACATTCAATCTTCCAAATAATTCCCTTGTTAATTATAATTCTATTGGGAATTACATCTTATTTGTTGTTAATAGGTGTATTGTTGTTAGTTGTTACTATAGAAGGATATAAGTAAAGGTAATGACCAGTTAATGCATGTGATGGTTGCATGTTATTATCTACATGTGTATTTTTGTGTTAGTATTGTTATGTTTTATAATAATCAGGCTAAAAATTAATAAACTGATTGTTGTAGTTGTCAAAATTTCGTTATTAGAATATTTCGAATTGGAAATATACCTATGTATCAGTTTGTTATAAACTGTTTATATTTTGTTATTTATATGTATCAGATTTGGTTATAAAATACATTTCATACATATGGTTATTTTGAATACCAAGTTTCGATAGTTTTATACAATAATGTTTTTTCTGAAGGTGGTGGAATTGTCATGTCATGACTCAATCTATTGAATAACTATGTTCACGTTATGTGTTGAACTTATTGTGCATGTCTATTACATAATACATATAACCTATATTGTTTTATTATACACTGTGTTGTGCATATTACGCTTGTTACGCTTGTTTATATTTCTCCCTATTGTTCATACTACAAATTATAAGATACTTTTTAGTATTTTCTTTATATACAAAAATGCATATATCTAACTATGGAAAATCTTTGCATATGTACAAGTATATTTCTATCAGCTAAGAGTAGGATAGGTAAATTTTTAGAAAAGTATAAAAGAATTTGATCTCTATCTAAAGTTTATTACACATTAAGTGTGATAACCAATTGTTATAACTATTGATAGCTATAAGGGATATAAACTGGTTTACAATTTGTAGAGGGTGGTACAAATGGAAAAGATTGCACAAAGTTAATGATTGGCGATCTATACACAGAAATTATACTTATGTTGAATAGTCTATTCAAACAATTGAAGTATAGATTGTTACTGCAAAAAAGAGGAAAACGTCTATGCAGGGATATATTCATAGTTGGGTATGAAAGTTTTGAGTTTATTCGACATTGTTACTTGTTCTTCAGTCGGTGTCATTACAACTTGTCCGTTTGTTTGGGATGATTTGTTCTGTCCCTATAATGCCTGTATTCCTTAAGGAAATGTTCGTCTTTTGAAAGAAAATGTGCGAGTAAATTAGTTATATCGTCAATTGGTACGTCAGTTATCGACGCTTTAACTGTGTTCCTTATCTCTTTTTCAGTTTCCGTTACTTTTCGTTCGTTTTTGAATTGTATTCTATTACACAAGGCTTTATTCGTTACGCTGCCTTCTAAGTGGTAAGTGTGATATTCTTCACACGGTTCAAGCGCATCGATTGGTACAATTAGTGGTCGTTCCGGTGCTTCCTTGGGTTGAAAAATGTAATAATTTTTAATGGGGTCAAAATTACGTAGAGTCCCGATAGTATAGTTCCATTTTATCTTATATCCGTAATTTACGAAATATGGTGAGGTCAGTTGATCGTTAATATGTATTTCACTATTAGTAGTGTTAATGTTCTTATCGCGTAGGAATGCATAGTATATTAAGTTGTGGATCAACTTTGTTTCGTGTACTCGGTAGTTGTTGTTCTGTACATCTTTCGGTGTTGGATGTAAGAAGTTAAATGTAAGAAGTGTGATGCCTTGGCGACAAGGTAGTCAAAAGTACAAGTTACTGGTACCTTGGACTCGTAGTCATAATCATACATGAAGCGTTCTGTTAGACTGTAAAAATGTTTTAATATGTGGTATGTTGACTGATGCAGTTTATCTCATCCCATATTTTTAGTACTACGTTTTACAGTGGTGGTATTCTCGGATGGTAGAGGCGGAATATATTCCGAGACGCGATCTTTCAAGTTATGTAATGGTGTTATAACAAAATTATAATCACGGGAATCGAATGGCATTTCAGACCAGTTACGGTACGATAATAAAGGATTATAGTTACTGTTTTGTGGATTGCTAAGATTTCTCGGGTCCTTTTCTTGGAACCAAATTGTTTCCATGACAGTTGATGTGGGGGTTTGTTCATTGGTCGATTGATGAAAGAACGATTTCCTATTGTTACTCCTAGATGCAACTGCATACGGAAACCGGAGGTTGTTCGGTCTAATGTGATGTGGATTTGTTGCTGTCCAACTGTGGTGGGCCTTGTTCTGTATTCTGTTAGTTACGGTTGTGTAATCATCAAGTGAGGGTGGTCGTACTGGTGGTGGATAATTCGGCAAGGGAGGAGAGACAAATGTATCATTTGGAGTTTTGTTACTCGGTCTTGTGTTCTGGTAACCATGTGTGTTAGTGCTTGTACTTTGTTCATTTGTTCTTTTACGAAACGAATCTAGTTTTTGTCGGGTATCCGACTGTCGTTTCTTACCAATATGTTCTGATATGTGGTTCGCTATTTCTTGTGGTGTACGCTGGTTAGTCTGCGTCTGTTGTGCAGATATTTTGTTTTCCACTGTGCAGATGTCGCGATTGTTCTTGGGCTTGATCGTCCAGAGCCAGGGCTGCTGAGTTCGCCTTCCTCTTCATCATAGCTTAGTGGAGAGTCTGTTTTGTAGGGGGATTCAATTTCGTAATCCATTCTGGAAGCCATTTGCTAAAATTGATAATATGTTTAATACATACTCCCGATTATTACATATGTTACGATTATTATTTTTTATTTTTGTTATGAATTGATTGTTATTTGGTGTCGTTATGACGATTTTACATCAGAATTTTCCTGTTACTATCATTACCAAGAAGGTATTGTTATATCAGTATGAATGGATGTCGATGGGTCAGTACTGAACGGTTAGTGTATTGTTACATATCGTTACAAAACTAGTATTTATATTATTATTGTTACATGAATTATGTGAAAACTACATGTATTTGTGAAAGATAAAAATGTCGTATAAAGACTATGAGATACAAAAGGAGTTATAAATGAAATCGTTACGAAACATGTATTTATATTGTGACTGCTATATGAACGTTGTGAAATATGAAAATGAGGTATAAAGACTAAGATAAAAAAGGAATTATAAATTGAATAGAAGTATTATAAAAAGAGGGGTTGGGAAAATTTATGAAAATCAAGGAGTGTGTTGTACATGAATTGTATACTGTTAGTTGTTCGTGTACTACGTGGTTGTGGTTAAACCTCGTATGTATCTGCCGAATGATTTTTAAAATATGTTACTTCATTCGTATGTGGTTGATCGTCATTTTTTAGTATGTCTAAACTATGGCTGCGCTTTTGCATTTTGTTAGCCGTTATTTTTAATTGATCAAAATCTTTTGGTGGTGGGTTTTGTATATCCAGTAGTTTAACTGTTGGTATTAGATGGTGTTTATTTGTAGATTTATTAGATGGTTGTGGTGTTTCAAATGATGTTGACTGGTTCATATTGAGTGGTGGTTCACACGGGTATGTCTGAAATGATGTAGTTTGTTGCTGTATGTTAGGCGCACTAGGAAGATGTATGTTATGAGTTAAAGGTGTATTAGGGAATGATACGTTATTTCCCACACATTGATATGCAGGTGGTGGAGTAATAAGTTGTGGTGGTAGTGTTTGTAGTTTGTTTTCCGATATTGTTTTCAATGGTTCTATTTTTAACGGTTCTTGTTTATATTTTTTTTCTGGTAATGGTGGTTTTTGTTTCTTTGGGGGTGAATTTGTTGTTCTTAACTGTAATCCTTTATTTGTTCTACGAATTGTGGTGTTATAATGTTTGTAGTTTGTATCTACATAAATTTCCGCAGGTTTATCATTATCAGTATAATCTGTGGTATGTGTTATGTCTGTGGAATGTCTGCGAAATTTATGTTTCTTTTTTGGTTTGTGATTTCCGTAGTGTCTATAATTTCCATCGCTGTTGTGGCTATCTTCCTCTTCTTGTATTTGAGCTACTAGTTGTGTTAGTGTTTGAGAAAAGATTCCAAATATTCCCGTAAGAAATATTTTTGTTATGCTGACTTGTTCGCCAATCGCTTTATGTATTGCAAAAGCGTTGTAAAATTTTATATTTAGGTTTGTGATAAATAATATCATGCTTATCATTGCGTAGATTATCGTCATTTTTTCTAAGACGTACCATGGCCAACCAAAGATTGTTAGTATCTGTTCTTTAAGCCATGCTCCGTCAAAAATTTCTTTCCAGTTAACACTGGGTTGGTCGATCTGGAAGTTATATCCATTTATGTTCAGGTCTCTTAACCATTTTAGAGTTTAATCGTAGTTTTTATCAGTTTGTAATAGTCCTAATTATTCAAGTTCTAGTAATTTTTGTGCGTTAGCTGATGTTGCTTCCTGTAATGGTTTTTAACGATCTCTCATGTATTCGTGTAATAAATCTCATTTTCTCTCTTGGATTAGTTGTTCTTTTTTGTATATACCACTTTCTATTAAACTTGCTTTACTATACATGTCGTCTAGTACGATTTCTTCAGGTGATATAGTGTTTAATATTGTTTCTACTTTTACAGGGTAAGGTGTTACTCTATATCTTGCTGTTCCTTCCGTGTCTATTGAGATTAGTTTATCAAAGTTGCTGTGTGAACATGGGACTTTCTTTACCCATAATTATGTTTGTCTTGTAAGTTGATGTACGTATTGTACTCTGTTCCTATACAGTATTGGTATTTTGTCATAACATTCTCGGGTTTGTGGTACATATAAAGGTGATGATTTTTTCGCGCATTCATATATTTTCATGACGTTTACTCCTTTTTGTTTTACAAAGATGGATCTATCTCCGGTGAGAACGTATCCTAAGAGTGGTGTGTTCTTTTGTACTTGTGTTAATGTTAGTTGTCGAATATTTCTAGTTTATCCACAAATTTGTGAATAAAATTCTATTGCTTGTAAGCTGATTCTTGAATATATGTCACTCATGTAGAGGTCCATGAGTGACATATATTCGTAAATGTGTGTTTTCGTTTACGAAACCATAGTAATAATGTTTGTTATCTTCATCTTCATATCGTGTTTGTTCTGATGTTATTTGTTTAGGTTTAATTTTTATGAATTTTTCATCGTCGAATTTGTCTTTCTTCTTTGTTACTTTTTGTCCTGTATGCATATTGAATCCGTATTCATAAATTATGTAAATATCGTCGTATTCTGTTTTGTGTATGGGTTGTAGTGATCCGCACTCATGTTTGACGAGTGGGTATTCTTCAAATCTTGTAGTTATGTTATCTGTCTTATTGAATTTTTCTTTTTGTGTTATATCAGGTTGTTGGACTGTTGTCCATTCTGCGTTTGTTTCTATCCAATATCTATCTTGGTATTTTACCATAAATGCGTCAAATCTAATCAATTCAAAGAATTGACAGTGGGTTTGGGGTTCCCAAACTATTGTCGCTTTTGTGAAAGCTGTCGGTAGACATTCTCCTTTGCGGAGGTGCATGGTAATTTTGTTCCCATATACGAAATTTCTTCAGTGTCCAAAGTTAGTATTTCTAATGTCCAGTCCGTATTTCTAATGTCCAGTCTAGTATGTCTGTCCTGTTTTGTTTTCTTGGTCCTTTCATGCAATTGGATTGTGCAATTTTAATTGCATTTGGTATCCACATTGGATTTGTATAGTCGTAAACTATACGTCCGTATGGCGGTACCATAGGCGTATTAAGGTCGAATTGTATTCTACCTTGCATATCTTCGATCTTTTTCTGAAGTGGTGGCTTAGCAATGTAATTGAATGATATGTTGTATCGTTTTGGTTTGTACCTTGTGTTTTTAAGAAGATTTGTTTTCGCGAGTTCGTTACGCACTTCATCTGCGTCTAGTATTTTCGTTCTTTGAGCATCTGAGACGTAATAACTTGGTCTATTAGCTCTGATATAGTCGGTGTGTTGTGAACACCATTCTACGCGTTCTTTAATTGTTCCTGCAGCAGCGTATGCTTTTATTTCTACCGCGTGTGCTTTCGATAATAATTGTACCTCAGTCTTTGTCATATCTAGATCTAGTGGTTTGAATTTACATGTGCTTATTTTGTTTATTTCGTATTATTTATCATTAGTTGTTTCTTCTGCATCACAATCGTAGTGTTCGATGAAATTGTCTTGTGGTACTGTTGCGGAGCCGTTGATATTCTGTCCTTTTAGTTCTACAAAGTCTATTTTTGTTTGTCGCTTTTGTCTATTATTGTTCATGCCAAATTTTTCTAATATACTATCTGTTAATCGTTCTCTGTAGAAGTTCCAAATTCATGTCCAATTATCGATGGCTATTTCCCACATTGCTTCGTAATCTGAATTGTTTTCAAAGTTATTGAGTTCTTCTATTTTAGTGTTAGGGAAATTTGGATTAGTGTTGACTTTAGTATTATTGTTTAATACATGGTGTTGAAGGTTATTATATTTTTGGTGGTCAATTGTATGTAAATTTTTGATACTATTTTCATTTCTTGTTTTGGTTTTTTTTGAAAACGTTTTAATTGTAATTCCATTTTTTCATTTATACGGTCTTTAATGCGTTGTCTAGCATCATTTTTTAGTCTTTGTTCCATTTGTATTTTTGTTTCCATTTTCATATATATGTATATTATTATTAATAATAATATGAGAATAATAGCTTTTAGTTGAATCGACATGTGTATGATAGACCGGTGTGTGGATTGTAAAATGTTGCAAATCCTAAAGTTTGTTTTGTATCTGTCAAATTTGTATTTAAAGTCAATGCAGATGAACGGTGCTGGAAGTGTGGTTGTACTATTGATGGTGTAGTTGCGTGGAACGGGTGATTAAAGACAGTGTCGTATTTAATTGTTGTGTGAAATTTAAGTTCAAGAGATGGTGTTGCTAAAACGTTAAGTGCTGCGTTACGTTGGCGATGTGTGAGATTTAAAGTGTTTGTTAGTCTACTTCTTGTGTTAGTTCAACGTGTAGTACGCTTACAGAAGTATTCGATGATGATGTTTGGTTTGATATTTGTGGTGTTGTGTTACTACTGGCGGAGTGTGGATGTTGCTAACCAAAGGGAACTATTGGGTGAGTGTAATGGCTGTGCTCGAAAATGTTCTTGAACAAAATTTAAGTTTTGTCTTTGTTGAAATGTAGGTGGTAAAAATGGGTTTGCTCGTAATTCAGATTGCATGGGTGTTTGGATGTTACTATTACCTGAATGATCGCTTGGGGAACTTAAACTAAAATTGTGTAATGTCGGTGTTCCTGTTCTACTTGGTGGGTCTGAGTTTCCCGCTTCTATAGGTCTTATTATGTTAGATTCTATATCTGTTGAACAATATGAAACAAGTGTTGAATCTTGTGTTGGGAATGATAACGATGATTGACGTCGCGCTCTTAATAGTTCTCTTCTTTCCGGGCGGTCTCGCCGTATGGTATATGGATTTTCGTTTCCGGGGTTATCATCAATTTCTGGTGAAGTTGGTATATTTTATAAATCTGTAACTTCGTTGTGATGTGATCTTTCTTGATGATTATTGTTAGACGACGCAATTTTTGTTGATTATTTTTTAAGCTCCTCAGCCAGGTCCGTGTGGTGGGACTTGGACAAAAGGTGGTGATAGAAGTATTAGTGGTGTTAATTCTTGTTCTGGTTGTTGTGTTTGTGCTCCCAGATTTGATACCAAAATTTCGTTATTTTCAAGTCTGAGTTGTAATTGGTAAATTATGATGTTGCCGTATAATGGTGAATTGTCAGGAAATCCTATTTGTAGATAAAAGTTTTGCGAGTGTAGTGTGTAGTATATTCACTCTTCTATATCTGGTAAAGGATCAATTTTTATGGAGTTATAAAGTTTTCTGTTAACATTAAGCACATGCGTAAGAAGAAATAAATTATTAGCGCAATTTTTATAAATTTAAAAACTTTCAGTTCTATGATATCTATATTAGACTTGCATATATGGAATATATCGGAATGTACTTCATGCATTAGTTCAATTATTGAACTGGTGGACTGGCGTAGATTACTCTACGGCTTCGAATAACTTCGTATATGGTCACTATAGCTAGATACGTTGAAATAATTACTATACACGATACAAGAAGGATAGTTAAGAAAAATATTACTTTAGACATTATTAAATACGTTGCTAATAGTGCGTTAGGAAAATCAATTGTTGAAACTGTTTTCGTCTATTTTAGTATTTATTTGTATATGAATGTTAGATATTATGGTATTAAACTTTGTCCGGTGGAAATGAGATATAATGCTTCACTGAGGAGTGACAGTTATTTACTAGTGTAACTGACACTTAACGGTGTCGCACTATGAAAAAACTGTAGTTCGAAAAGTATCTGTATTTTATGTTATTGATATATACAATAACGATGATAGGTATCATTACTTATTTAGTTTTTCAACTTGTCGTCTGACAATGTTACAGCGTCTTTTTTGCAAACTACTAGAAAAACTGTGTGTAATTTGGTTATATTGACACACTTGTCTGTGTTGATTTGTTGTTTCAGTTTTTCGAATTCTGTAATTGTTTCGGTACACGGTGCCGTGTTCTTTTGTAGACTTTTCGATTCCGAGTTTTCGAATTATAAGATTCTTTCTGAAGTTACTTCAGCTTTGTTGTTATGATTGTTTTTTCCTTTGTAATTGGTATGTTGGTATGTAATTGGTATGTTTGGTGGTAGTGTGACGTACTTATGTCATGGTATGTTAGAGGTAGTAATTAGTTACTAGATGGTGTTTTTGTTACTTGTTAACATTTAGCTTCAAGTAGGTTATTAATCAATGGTGTAATTGATGTAGATGGTTGAAGTGGATGGTGACGCCTTTGGTGTATATCGCTAATGAGTTACCAAGTTGAGTTACCAAATTGGTATTTGGTGCAAATGGTGCAAATGTCAAGTGGATGGTTGGTTTGCAAATTGCAACTGCTAATTAGTTGTTTGGTATCGACGTCATGTCGAGCGTTTTTGGTTATATTGGTTGAAGTGCTTTGCAGATGAAGTGCTTACTTCAACTGCGAAATGAACTTTGTCAGATCTATCATGGTAATCACCATTTCGTTCATGGCGTTGAATATGTTAATTGGTTTGGCATTTTCTTTTTGTTACTAATTGCGTCTGCAAAGGAACGGTAAGTCCCTGTAAATTGTTCATTCTTCCCTTCATCTTATTGATGGAAGTATCGAATTTTTTGTTTCTTCCTTTTAATGGGGTCCTTGTTACTTTTTAACCTCTGTTCTCATTTTCGCTAATGATAATACTAATAAGCAAACTAGTTGCAATACTAATGAGGTATCTGTTTACTGACGTCCTGTTTACTGACGTCCGTATTTTTAATAAGGGTTATGACGTATGCAGGGGTTCTTATGCAGGGGTATGACGTGTTATGAAAAGTGTATATTCAGGTTTATGTTTATTTAGCCGAAGGTCGCTTGGCCGATTTGTGAGCCAACGGTCGTTTGACCGATGATTGATCAATGTAATATCTGATAATATCAATATGAACTGGAGGTCATGTGTTTCAGATACTGAGCCGTTGTGGATATTTAATTGTCTAAAATATCGTGTGTATGAGTACCCTAGATTGTTAAATGGATTGTTATTGGATTGTTACACATTGCTGAATTTTAACACTTTTTGGAGTGTTACTCGTATTAGATTGTTACGCTTATCGGATTGTTGCACACATTGTTATACGCATTGTTACTCGTGTTTTATAGTTATTGTGTTCATGAAATAGAAAGTTACTGAAAAGAGGAAGTTATTGAAAAAGAGGAAGTTACTATATTTGTAATCGTTTATTTTTATATGTGCTGTGTTATTTTTAGCTTCCGTCTTGTTACGATTCAGTGTGTTCCGTATTAATTTGTGTCCTTATTATTTTTGATCTGTTTGTCATTTGTTACATTGTTATTATTTGTTGTTATTCCTGTTATAATTGTTATTATTCCTTGTCCTTTTTATTAGTTGTTGTTATTATTTGTCCTTTTGATGTTAATATTCTAATGTTGATTTATTATAAATGTTATATATTAATTTTATGTTCAATGTTTCATAAATATTGGCATCTACAAAGTGTCTTTTCCATTCCGCGAGTCCTCTATCGTGTTATAGCGGACATTGTTATTTGAACTTGTTTGGTATTTTGATTTTATTGTTATTTGATTTTGTTATTTTGATTTCTTTTTTATTGTTTAATCGTCAACAAACTCGAAACGTCTATTCCAGCTCCAAGCCTGTGAACATCAAAAACCGTTTGTTTTTTGACTGTATTGTTTCTTGTTATTTGTTTACATGAAATTACCCTGTCCTTTCATTGGTGATTGGTTCATGGGCTACTATCAAAACCTAATTGTATTAGTGTATCCTGTTTGGATACTTTACTTGTTACTTTGATTGTTTTGTTATTTGTTTTATTTGTTTATTTGACTAATGGCAGTGGATTGGATGGAGGTGACTGTGTTGAGGAGGTGATCGATGGTTGGTGATGAGAAGATGTTCGTGATGAGAAGCTGCTGTGAGGTTGGAAAAGAGGATGATGTTTCATGATGAAAGTGATGGTTATTTAGAAAGGTGGTGTTTTGGAGGCGTTTGGAGACGTATATGATGTTTTGAATGAAGAAAGTGATGGTGGAAGAAGAAGATGGTAAATACATTATTATTTTATTATTTCTATTTAGTTGTTTATTGAGATATGTCGTGTGTTCATTTTGTTTCACTAGAAGGTGTTAATATTTAGGTAAGGTAAATTGTAGTTTTAGTTCTATATGATCACTGATTAGGTTAGTTCATACACTAAATATTGGTTGTAATAATTGTTAGTATATACGGGTTATATGGTTATGGATTATAGAGGTTAGTGGTTAGGTGTTGGCTATTAACACTAATTAGTTTCGATGTATTTTTATGTTCATTTGTATTTTAATATTGATATTTTCATTTGTTAATATAGATGTACCTTTTCATTCTGCGTTTTTATTGTTCTGGTGGTATGCATACAAGGTTCGGGTTAGGAGAGTGTGCTATATCTTTGCAGTAGAAATACTGAATGTTTTCAAAGTAGTAAAATACTGAATGTGTTCAGACTAGTAAAAATACTTATTATTCGAAGTAGTAGGAATATTGAATATTTTAATTTACATTATTAGATTAGTAGGACATGTAATAGATATGAAATAGAATAGAGGATATTATAGATTAGAGAATTTTTTAATAGGAAATAGATTTCCAGAATATAATACGATAGTACTTACTATAGGCGTATTACAAATATTGAATAGTATAATATGTAATATAATCGAAGACTGCTAAAATTCGTGAATTAGATACAATAAAATAATGTTATTATTAGTAGCATTATTATTGGTATTATTTTGGTTGCTGTTTGAGTATTTAATAGTGTTATCTTCATTTTGCGAAGATTGTACTGGTGTGTATGTTCTTTATCTGATTGTTTTAGGCTTGATTTAGTTCCAGTTGTTCCAGTTGCTACATTAGGTTGTTTTAATGTTGGAATCTCAATTGTGAGTATGTAGTTTTGTAGTTCTAATTTGATATGCTTTTCTTTTGGGTAATATGGTACAATGTGATTTCTGTGGATTGTAATCTGTTCTTTATTGTTATCCTTTAATATGTATGTTGTTTCTGTAGGTTTGTATATGATTAGATATGGTCCTGTTTTCGGGAGTAACAGTTTTTTTGATACTCCGTCAACTTGTTGTTGATTTGTCAGTAATACAAAAGTGTTCTTATCAAGTGGTTTTGCCGTTCTGAATCTGAGATTCATTTCATCTGTTAGTTTTTTCCTGTTTTGTAGGATTTTTGTTATCGATTGATATGTGTCGTTATCTAGGATATATGTCTTTCTTTATCTAGGAACCATTTAGCATATGTTCATTTTCGAAATTTTGCAATTTTTGGATGGCTAAATTGTTTCCAGATGAATGTGGGCTGGTTGTGTGTTACATGCACTGTTCTCTGTTGGATTACAATTTCCCATTTCATCTGTAGTTGATCCGAGTTTTATTTTCGTTGGTTTTCTTGGCTTTTGGTTGAACACAACTTCATATGACGACATGCCTAGTCGTGTTTGGTATTGTGTATTGTCAGCATATGGAAAGAATTTTGCTTTCCGTGACCAATTATAGTACTTTTAGTTTAGCAATGTTCTTACGAATTGTCCAATTATTCTGTTTGTGCCTTCTACTAGACCTTTTGTCCAGGGTGCATATGTGGTACTTGGTTTAAATTTGATTTCAAAGTAGTTACATAAATGTGTTAACTCAGTGTTGATGTATTCCGATCCATTATCTCATCTAATTTCTTCGGGTAGTCCAAATTTCATGAACCAATGTTCGAATAGTGCTGTGAATGCATAGTGTGCTTTATTTTTCGGTGCACACATTATCGTTACGTAGTTTGAAAATGCGTCAACTATGACAATGATGTAATTGTTTCCTTCAGATGTTGGGTGAATAGGTCCTTTTGTGTCAATCATTATCATTTCGTTGAAATACGTTTTTGTGGGTGCAAGTTGTTCTTGTTTACTTTTTGTTTTTGTGTTTGCAAATACTTTGTTTGTTTGGCATTGTATGCAATCTGCTATCAGTATTTTGATCCAAATTGTAAGATTTGGAAAATAATATATGTCAATTATATTTCTTTTTGTTTTTTCAAGGCCTGTGTGACATACAAGGTCGATGCAGTGATTATTATAAAATGTGCATAGTAATAGTGTTAATGGTAAACAGATTCTTTGTATTGATCTTTTGTGAATATTGATAACAATTTTTATAATACCTGAGTTTTCATCAATTATAATTGATTTGAATTTGCAAAAGTATGCAAAGTTTTCAAAATGAGTGTGGTTTATTGTTATGTTTTTTTCCACATTTTCACTTTGTGAAGTACAGGATCTAAGATTTGTGTTTCTTTGATTAAGTTTTCGGTTCTTTTTTGTTTTTTTCGTCGTAAAAAATGTCTGAGATTTTTACACTTTCTTAATTTGTTTTTGTTGTGTTTTTTTTGTTATTTATTAATCTAAGATAATCATCATCATGGTGTATTGTGTATGGTCCTTTTTGATTTCTCTCAATTATTAGGTCATCTTTTTCAAAAATCGGTGGTTGCCAATTTTTTGTTTTGGGTTTATATTTTGGGATCAGATTTGTTTTTGTTTCTCTATTGTACTTCTCGTATGAGATTGGGTGATATTCATTTTTATCGATATTTATTTCGAAGTAGTTATTGTGTATGTTAGCTAATACTGGGTAATGTGTTTTTTCTGTATTTTCGTCATTGGTATTGTTACATATGCTGTATTTGCATTCGAGGTTGTTTGTTAATGGTGTTTTCGCGAGAAAAAATTTTATGTTTTCTGGTATTTCTACTGTTATATCTCGTGTTTTTGTAAAATTTTCTTCGTCTATTGTTAGAAGGTCAGTGAGGGCTAGGTTTTTTCCCTCTGTTCAAATTATGTGTAAATTTGGAAATTTCATTTTCAATTATTAGAATCTATAAACTCTAAGATTTGGTTTATTCTTTTGAGTAAAAAGGTAAATTATTGATTTATGATCTGTGAATAATATAATTGGGTGGTTTGAACCGGTTAGTAAAAGTTCATACTCTGTTAGAGCGAAAATTATTGCGGAGCATTCTCTGATTAATGTTGATAATCGCCTTTCAATAGGCGTAAACAGTCTAGAATTTGCTGATACTAATTTCATCTTTCTTTCAGTTGGATGTTTTTGTAATAATGCTGCTCCGATGCCTGTGTTTGATGCATCTGTGATGATATAGAATGGTTTTGTAGTATCTGGCATTGTTAGTTCCAATTTGTGTGTTATTGTTCTTTTCATTTGTTCAAAAGTTTTCTGATGCTCTTTTGTCCATTTGAAATCGTTCTCTTTGTGTAAGAGATTATATAATGGTTGTAAGATTGGAGGCATACCATAAGCGTATTTCGCAAGGAAATTTATTGTTCAGAGGTATCTTTGTAATGCTTTCATACTTGTTGGTGGTTCCAGTTTTTGGAAACCGTCAATTCTTGATGTTAGTGGTTTTACTTTTTTGTCTTCAATGATGTGTCCAAGAAATTCGACTTTTTTCAACATGAAGTATGTATTATCGGGTGCTGCTTTAAGATTTTCTTTCAGTAGTATCTTGTGATATTCTATTAATGTTTCATACATTTGTGGGTATGAATTGGTTTGAATGAAAATGTCGTCGACATATGTAATTACCGTCCCTTTCCTGATTAAGGGAAAGAGAAAGTGTGTTAGTATAGATGCTGGTCCAATTGAGATTCCGTAAAATAGGCGTTTGAAACAATATTGTTCGTTTCCAATTGTAAAATGAGTGTATCTCATTGATTGTTCGTCTAAAGGTATTTGGTTATATGCACTATTGAGATCAGCTGTCGTGAATATTGTTCCGTTTATCCGTGTTAGGGCTACATCAACTGGTTCAATCGGCCAGTTGCATTTAGATTCGTCAATCATGCTGTTTAGGTATCGTGCGTCTAAAACTATTTTTAATGATTCTCCTTTTCGTTGAATAATTACTGGGTTTGTGAATGTGTTCCCTGTAGATAATTGTTCTTTGTTAACAGGTGCAATTATGTCGTATTTCTTCAATACATCTAGTAATTTTTGGATTCTTTCTCTGAGGTGTATAGGTACTTTGCTTATTCGTTGTTTTTTGAAAATTGCATCTCTTTTCATAGGTAGATTCAATTTTACTTTTGTTTTTCCAACGTCGAATTTTGTTGTTGCGTACACTTGTTTGTACTCTAATATGATTGTTACTATTTTTTCGAATTTTTGCTGTGTTAAATGTAAATATTGAAAATCAAACATTTGAATGAATTCTTTTTCTGATGTCGTGTATTTGTTAATATAAAATTTACATTTAAAATTAGGTTTTCTTTCAAATGTTGCTACTTGTTCAATTGTTTCATTTTCTTGTATGTTTAGTATTTCGTTAATGTCGTTTTCATTTTCAAATTTTAGATGATATAATGCTGGAAATAAGTCTATCGAATTCGTGTGGTACAGTTCTTCTTTATGTTGTTTGAATGTAATATTTTCATACATAAAACCAATTTCACCTACTTTATTTTTCACTTTATGTTGGTTTTTATTTATTAGGAGTATGTCTATAATGTGTTCTTTTATTATCGATAAATCTTTTATGTCTGTAAATGACAATTTGTGGTATTTGTTTATCGGTTCAAAATAGTGCATTGATTTAGATATTGTTTTTCCATTTGATTTTTCCATCTGTTTAAATATTGGTATAGGAAAAGTTATGCATTTGTGTTGATCTAATGTTTCTATTGTTGCATTATTTGCTGCTGTTAGTGTTTTTTAGCTTGTTCCAGGCGTATATCAGGATTGTTATATTTTATTTCGTTCCCCGCTCAGAAGATTTAATGTTGCTCCAGAACCTAATAGAAAATCAATTCTTATATAGGTCTTTGTTTTGAAAAGTCTTGTTTTGTTGCACTGGTACATCGGTAGTATCCATGTTGGGTTACTTTCTAGTGTATTTATTACTGTGTTGCACGTGTCCTCGTTAGCATTATAGATTTTATCTAATGTTTCTTGGTCTTCATTTGATGATTCGGATGTGTATTCGTTATCGTCAATTCCAGGTGGGTCATCGTTTTGTCTATCTGTTTCTATGTTATTTATTCTGTTTTTATTGTTATTGTTGTAGTTATTTCCGTCTGTTCTTCGATCTTTTGAATGATATCTATCATTTTGTTCTCTTTGCGTTGAGTGTCTTCTGTCATCCCTATAATTACTATTATTATTGTTAGAATAATGTCTATTGTTACTACCTGATCGTTGTCTGTATCTGTCACTTTTGTTTGAATCTTTACTATAATATCTTTGTCTATTATTGTTACTGTAACTATTATTATTTCCGTTGTATGGTGAATGTTGTCTCGATTGACTGCGGTTTGTGTATCTTGAACTCGATCTGCTATTGTTGTATTTGTTATTATTATTGTTTCTGTTGTAACTGTTAGTTCTACTTCTGTTATAAATGTTTCTATTATAGCCTCCGCTTCTTTTGTTATAGTTATTATTCGAATTACGATGTCCTTGATAGTATCGATTATCTCTACTATATGAGTTATTGTTAGAATTATTTCTTGGTTGTGATCTGTATGGTGTTCTGCTTCGGGAATTGTGGTATACTGGTGATGTTGATGGTAATTGTTGTCCGTTGATGTTATTCGAGTCAAGTCTTCTGTTTTGGTAGATTTTGATTATTTCTCATATGGTTATAAAATGATCTTTCTTTTGGTCGTGCTCTGATTTCTCTTCGTGGTCTTTTAAAGCATCTTTTCTTTGTGTGACCGTGTGAGCTGCAATAGCTGCAAAAAAGTGCAAACTTTGGTCTTCCTTTAAAGTTTTTTCTATCATATGTGTTATTAATCCCGTTTAGGACGTTACAGATTGTTCCTTCAAATTGTTCTAAATCATTTTGGTTAAGTTCATTTATGTTGTTACAAGCTACGTTCATTTGTTTGAGATCTTCACTAATATTAGTTGTGGTTTGATTAACTTCGTATAGTCTTTTCTGATTATTTGTTATTGTTCTTGTTAAATCCATTTGATCTATTTTGTCAACTAGTGTTTTGAATGGCATTTCTGGTTCTCTTGGCGTTCGTTTATGATTAGCAAGTTTTTTCAAGGCTGCTGTTTTTAATTCGTTATCCAAGCATCTAAAATGTTTGATTCATTACAATATTTCTATAATCTTCTGTATATAATGAGTATGCTGTTTTTACAAGTGTTTCTATTCTCATTGCGAGTGATCGTAATGATTCATTTGTGTGCTTTTGTAGTTGTTGTAACACTAATTAGCTGGTTGTTTCGATTTCTCTGAGTCGAACGTGTCTGAGAAATTCTTTACAAAATGTTTCCCAATCCATTTTTGATTCACTTGGAAGAGTGGAATACCACTTTTGAGCTGGTCCTTGTAGTGTATGTAATATTAAAGCTGCTCTTTTCAATTTCCATTGGTGATGTCCTGGTTTATTTACTGGTTCTATGCCGCTAATAAATATCATAGCTGCAACTATACTGTTTTAAAGTTCTTCAACAGTATATGCTGGATCTGTACCGTCAAATGGTCGTATTGTTGTTGATACCGAACCACTACTAATGTTTTGTTCTATTTGTGGCTCTTCTTGTATACTCATTGATGTTAATTGTTCATTAAATGGTAAGGGGGTTCTGTTACTGTCATTTCTCTTTCTTCTGTTGTTATTGAGTTTGATCGTCTAGTACGATTTTCTTGTTGTCTATTGTTTTGAGTATTAGTATTTTGTATGTTATTATTATTTGAGTTTCTGTCATTGTTTGAGTTTCCGTTTTCTGATATCAGATTGTTTTGTCTATTAATGTTATCTATTGTTCTTTCAAGTTTTTGAATACCACTTCGATTGCTTCTTCTTGACTTCTTTCTATGTTCTCGTTAATTTGTCTAAATTTGTTTTCTATAGTATCAATAGAAATATTCGTATGGTTTGTTACTTTTTCTGTTATTTCCTCTTTGAGATCTTGATAATTGTACATTTGTTTTTCCCAGAATAGTTCATGTTGTTCACGATTATCGTTCAATGAACTAATATATGTGTTATTTCTGTTATAATAATATTGTGTTGGGTTCTGATATTTTCGTCTAACTCTTTGATTTACTGATGGTGGTAGCAAGTCTCCGATTCTTGCATCTCTATCTTCAGAATCAGATATATCTATTTCGTCTGCTATATTCTGTTGATTTCCAAACAAATCTGATGTTAACTGTTTATTTGGTTTTATTGTTGATTTTTGTTTTGATTGTAAATCTGTATTTATTTGGACATCTTTTGGTGTTGATGTTGATGTTAGACTTCTTGATAAGTTAAATGATAAAGAACATGCTTGTCCTTGGTCTTCATTTTTTACATAATTTGCTAACCCTTCTATGTAATTGAAGCTGTCTGAACTTACTTTTAGTGTGCTCTCAAAGTGTTGTGAATAGTATTCGCTGTCCCATATGTTTTTAAGTTCTTCACTTAAGTTTTCAATTTGATCGTGAAATGTTTCTCCAAACTGTATTCGTTTGTCATTAATGTGTTCAAAATTATCTAACCAGAATAGGAATGTGATAATTTTTATTATATCTGCTGTTGCTGTTTTTAGTTCTTGTTTTAGTTCCATGACTTTTGTTAACCAATTGTTATAATTCATTATGTCGTTTCTTAGTTTGTCGTTTACTGATTGTATTGGTTTCTTTTGATCGTTTAAGTATACGGTTGTATTTCGTAGCATTTCGTACGTTGTAGATGCTATTGCTGTTACTTTCGTTCTATCTTGTGAATCTTCGTGTCGTTTTAAGAATGTTTTGAAAATGTTAGGTAGTGGTTTTCAATTTTCAAATTATAGAATGTTTTTCTATTTCCTTTTTCGTCTGTTGAGATAAGTGTATAATGTTTATTAAGTTGATCTCTATCCAGTAGTATTACTGGTAGATAGTGTGCCAAGTGATTCCTATGGATGTTAATTTGTTGTATATGTTTTGTTTCTTTGAAGAGGTTATTCTTCAAATTTATTATTATTCTGTAAATAATTTCGCGATTTTCTTTCGGACAATCGCTAGCAATTGTAAATGGTGTTAAGAAATGGTTTGTTATCGACTGTGGTTGATAGTTGGTATCCATATTTTATTTTTATTGTTTGTGATATGATACCATTCGTTTAATTCCGTTATGGAGATTTGAAATTTGTTATTTTCTTTAGTTTAGTTCGGAACTGGTCGCACCAGATAAGACGTGTTCTGAGCTTAGCTTTTTATAGGCTACTTCTGGAACTGTCTTATGGTTGTCTAAAGAATATAAGATACTCTTAAGGCTTACTTGACTAACTAAATTTCTAGATCTCTAGTCTGTTACTCTTCTATCTGAGCTTCAGTAGACAGTTCACGGGCCCCAATGCTAAAGTCTAACGTATATCTCAATACTAAACAAGAGCGGAGCAGAGAGAGAAAGAAATGTACTTTTTTTAATTATATTAGGTCTGAGACTAGTACCGACTAACGGGGTTGACTAAACGGTTCTGAAGGGAAAACAGATAAACATTTAAGTAAAGGTATTTCCCCTTTTTCAACCAATCAGGGTTGAGTATTTCAGTCTTTATATTATTTAAATAAATAAAGTCTTCAAGTCTTTTGTTGGAAGTCAACATTGACTCCATCTTTCCGGTGTTTAGAGTTTTTTGAAAGTCTTCTGATCAGTATAATAAGTCAATTTCTCTTTCTTCTCTCTGAAGGGTTTTCTTTTCTTTTTGGATGTGTTGCTTTGTATCTCGTTCGTAAGCAGGTTGGTTCCCGGACACAGGTTGCCCAGAGAGCAAGGAGTGAACATCAACAACCACAAAAGTATCTGTTCTTTTACCACATCCAGTGGATGAAGATCCTTTCGGGTAGGCCCAGTGTTGATGTTTGATGTTGGAGGCGTTCCTGATGTCTGGCGACTTACCTGACTTACCTGTTTTGTTTATGTTAGTTGTATAAGGTTTAAATTTTTTTCTCGGTATTTAGAATATTATGTTCGGTGTTATAATTGTTCGGTTATACGTAGTATCCCTTCCGGTTGGAAAGAAAAAGTAAAATCATTTGTTCGGAATGTTATATGGAATTCGGTGGAAAAATCGAGGGTAAGTAAGTGTCAACGAGAATTTGGTTGACAATAATGAGAAATGTTAGTGACATGTGACTGTTTTGGCCATGTTAAATTTTTTTAAAGTTTTGTATTGGTGATACATAGAAGGCAACCCAGTGAGTTCCACCTCGGGATCCATCATCAATATTACAGATACCTTTTGATGTTTTCACTGTCGCATCTCTAGGATAGATTTCTACATCATCTATTTTAGATATAGAAAGTTTCTCAATGAGATCTGAAGTTTTCATTGTTTGATTTTTTAATCCATAGGTAGTCATGAACTGTTTCATGTTAGTAGTTTGTTGTTGAAATTTTTATTTATTACATATCATCCGATATCATCATTAGTTCTCTATGTCTAATTAGTTCCATAAACAGTCTAGCATTTGCAGGATCTTCTCTATATTCCCCGAGTAACTGTATCTTTTTTGGGTTAATGTGATCGACTTGAAATCTTAAATCAAATACTTGAAATGGATATTTACTATTCACATCTGTAAAACTCACAAAAATTTTAGTTATGGTTCACCAACATATTCTTTGAAAAGTAATTCAATATCTCTGTATTGATCTAAATAGTTATTAGTTGTAAAATTAGTATCAACAGTATCTTTGGGATATCTAGTTCCATCAATTTCAACAAAGTGTTTTCTAAAGTCTAGGTTATTGAAGATAGCATTGTTTTGAGCTTTTCCACCTGCAGCTGATGTGCTACAATTAAATATTAAGGACTATTAATATTTTGTGCTGAACCTATATCAACTTGATGCTCTAACCCCTTATTAATTATTTTTCTTTCACTTGTCCCTGAATCAAATTTTATAATAAAATTATTTTTTATAGAATTGTTAAACATAGTTTGAGTAGAAACGTCTGGAATTAAAGTTGGAACAAAAAAATTTAAGCTGTTTATGGTCACATCAAAATCAGCTCCGATAGTTGTGTAGAGTATATTTTGTAGATCTGCTGTTTTTAAAGTTAGTTGAAATCCTAATCCTCTTGTAATTTTTTTAAAATCTTTTACAGAAACCAAAAATGTGTTCTAGTGGTAATTGACAAACTATTTTATCTTTGTTAGCGTCGTTAGCGACTTCTATATGAATTTTAATTAGTAATTTTTTTAAAGTAGTATTTTTAATTTCTACTTCTGATTCATTATTTTTATCAAAATACGACATTAAATCTCCAACTTTGCATGTTAGAACTCTCATTATTGTTGAAATTGGTCCTACATATTTCTTTTGTGAAATTTCTGAGCCACCTGTAAGTGAAACAGGAGCTTCTTTAAAACAGTAAGCAAATGCATTGTTAACTAATCTAATAGCGTCACCGTTTATAAAATCAATATTATTAGCTCTCCTAACTGTTATATCATATTGAAGATAAGCATTTCCATTTTGATAATAGTTATTTTTTCCACCCCAAATGAATTCGACGTTTTGATCTGGATGGTTGAGATTGGCTCTATATTGGTGATATATTTTTGTATAGTCTCTTTTAATTACTGATGTATCGATAGTTGTTTCGTCAATTAATTGAAAATCTTCTATGCTCATTTACTTTATGAAAATCGATTTGTAAATTTTAAGAAATCCTGATCAGTGTAATTTTTCTTTGAATTCTTTAAATTTATCTTTCTTATCTGGGATTTTAGGTTTAACGTTAACAATCTTGATAGTATGTAAATTAGATCTTCTTATTAAAGTTTTCGACATTTACCAAATCAAAAAGCAACTATAATTCCTTAATTGATAATCGAAAAGTAACTGATTCTCCCTAAAAAGAAACGAGGTTTGCATTTTCGTTTCGTAATCTAAAGTTGATTGTAGATATAAAATCTTTACTCTCCATCATAAACCACATAATTCCACCCGTAAGTTTTTCAATGTATTTGAAGCCTGGATTCACATACATTGTAAATTTATGAATTACACGACTTCTTTTTCCATTATTAATCATACCTTGAGCAATATCACATTCAACAAAAATATTATCAAAAGAAATGATATCAACAGATTGATCAGATAAATTGTCGTTTTCACTAACTTTTCTTGCATCAAACGCTAGAATAGATCTGATCCTGCATAGGTAAAATATACTTCCCATCCATCTTCAATTTCATTATTGATCCTTGTGTTGTAAAATTTGGTTTAATTGTAAAAAGAAATGTTCCACCATCAGAATCTCCGTTTAAAACCATTAATCGCTTGATTTCTAAATCTATTGCTTCCAACTCATAAGCGCCTTTCGGAAAAACAATATCAACAATCATTTTTTTTCTGATGTAATATAAAAAAATTTGTTGTTTTCATCTGTAATATTAAAAATGCCATTATAACCGTTTAAAAATGTAATTTTGCTCACGAGTTGATTTATCCATCACTCTTAGCATATGCTCCTCAATTTTTGCTCTAGTGTTGAAAGCTATTTGTTCTACAGTTTTATTGGTTATTTCCGTTTATATATATTCATAATCCATATTGAGTTTTAAATTTTTTAATGGCAAAACTCATTATAAATGATTTTGTTATTGTAATTGAGTTTTCAATTTATCAATAGCATTTCGATGTTGTTGTTTTGTCTCAATCTCACCTCTTGAATAAAGCATCAAGCAATTGTGAATCTTCTGTGAGAGTATCAGTATGTCCTGCTAATTTTCATCCTAATAGAACGAGTAATCTAGTCCATATCTCATCGGATTTTTTGGGTCTTACAATTGTTTTCGCTCCATTGCCTTCTATGTCTGATTCTAGAGATTAATATTTATCTGATCCCCCACTTTCTATTTCTGCTATTGGAGGATTTAAAACCTTTTGAACTCGTGATGGAAGTTCATTTCTTATGTATTCTCGTCGTTTAGATTTGCGATCAGTTTTTGGATCATAATTTATTTCATACAGAATGCGACTGAAGGTAAGGATGTCATTATCACTCATTTCATCAAATTCATAAATTGTCTCAATTAGAGCTTTTTGAATTTCTGGTGTTAGTTCGTAAAAATTTCCTCCGGTTTTCACATCATTTCCACGCATAACATTGATAAAAACACATTTTATCATAGCACGATTTCGATTGTATTTAACTATTTTAAAATTCTTGTTATTCTTGGCCATCAACCCTAATGCTGTAAATAACTCATCAGTAATTGATACACCTGGAGGAGGTTCTAAAAAAAGGTATCCACAATATTTACTGAATCTAATTCTTTTGTTGCTTCAACTACCTTATCAATTTTTTTTAGTTATTGGTTCAAATGTCAAATTTGCATCGTATGTTTGTTTAAATATCCTACTCTTAATTTCTCTTGCTTTTTCCTTTTACTTTTGTTCAGCCAATTTTTCTAGTGGAAATAAGTCTTCTTCAGTTACATTTGGTTAAACACTGATTTATAATTTCAAAACCATTAATTCAAACCTAATATATATATTTTCCTTGGTTTATTGCTCATTTAAAATATCAATTATGTAAATGCTAACGCATTTGATTCAGGAATAAAAAGAATCTAAGTCTAATCTACGTTTTCCGTGATATTTTTCCTTCGACATATCAATTGTTAGTGGTTGATATCTGATTTGCCAACAAGTAGAGCATACAAATTTAATTTAAATTCATTATTATTCATAATCAAACTAGCTTTATCTTGAAGTAAATTTTGAACATCTAAAATTTTATTTGGTCTGAATATGTGAAAAACGTTACCATTTGCTCTTATTGTACGTTTTGGTAATTCATAATAATCTTGGCTGATTATGAAAACTGAATTATTTTTGTAACGTGATGTTTTGAATAACGCTTGTACTCTGGAGTCTTTCAATTCATTTTCATTGAGATCGTTTAGTATTATCACAGTTGATTCACGTGTATGGTCTTGTGGATTTTTCAATTCATCAATGTTTTCATAAACAGATATTTCAATTTCAGATGGTTCGAAATTTTTATCACTAAGAAGATCTTTGATAGTCTTTTTTTGGTTCTTTAATACTTTTTAAATAGGTTTTAGGGGTATTTTTTGCTCAAAACATTCAATTAAAATTTGATTTGTATCTTGATGAATAGACGGAGAGTAAATATGTATTTCGGTGGAGTTGTTAATGATTTTAAGAATTCATTTTGTTAAGAAGCAAGTTCTCCTCAACCAGATGGCCCTGTTATTATCGATCTGACAGGATTATTTGGATATAATTTTCTATCCATTTATAAATTGAAATAATTAATCTATTTTAAATGGATTTAGAATTTGCAATCTGTCCAATATGTTTTGATCCCCTGAACAACGATGTTCATTTCTGTTCTGATGGATATTTGTATGATCGAAAATGTTTTCAGAAACTAGAATTTAGAAAACCATTAAACTGAGAGAAATTTTTATATTGGTTACCTTGGAAAAAGTTATTGATAATATAATACGATTCAAAATAAAGGTTTAAATGTAATACAAATAAGAAAATTCGATTCTATTGGTTTTGATGAAGAAGGATTTAATAAAGAAGGATTTGATAGAAATGGATTTGATAGAAATGGATTTGATAAAGCCGGTTTTAATAGAGCAAGAAAAATTAATCGATTTAAATAAGACTAAAAAAGTAATTGAGATAGACCCATGGACTATATATTATGCAGATGAAGAGAGATAATTATGAAATAATTAAAGATTGTATTGAAATGGAATCAAATATTTATAAATATGCTTCTTCAAAATTGAGATATAATATTGAACCAGCTAAGTTTTTTCTAGAAAGAGGAGGTTCCTTCAATTTATTAAATAAGAAATTATTGGAAAAATTGCATTGAAAAAACTAGAAAAATTGCATAAAGTCCGTAAAGTTAGAAAATTTGCATTGACAGCAGTTCAAATTAATCCTAAAATTTATCAACATTTTAATAAGCAAATGAAAGATGACGATGAAAGTTTTGAAATTGCTTTTAATTTAAACGAGAAAATGGTAGGGTGCGCAAGTGAAAGACTAAGACGAAAGCATTTGTCTAATATAAATGAAGTTTCAAACTGATACTCTGATATCTATTCTTATAATGTTTTTGTCGTTTTCAAATTTATTTACTACAGCGAGAGTTATTTGAATAATTTGTTTCCTAATAAATAAAGGATAGAAAACGTTTTCTAGAAAATTTTATGAACGGTAATATACCAAAAAACATTGCGTTACCTGACGAAGTCTTAAATGATAGATCATATTTTTTTAGAAAAAATCATGCGAGATCATCCTAATAGAACGAGTAATCTAGTCCATATCTCATCGGAATTTTTGGGTATTACAATTGTTTTCGCTCCATTGGCTTCTATGTCTGATTCTAGAGATTCATAATTATCTGATCCCCCACAATCTATTTCTGCTATTGGAGGACTTGTGATGGAAGTTCATTTCTTATGTATTCTCGTCGTTTAGATTTGCGATCAGTTTTTGGATCATAATTTATTTCATACAGAATGAAGGTAAGGATGTCATTATCACTCATTTCATCAAATTCATAGTTTGTCTCAATTAGAGCTTTTTGAACTTCTGGTGTTAGTTCGTAAATATTTCCTCCGATTTTCAAATCATTTCCACGCAAACCCTTGATAAAAACACAGTTTATCATAGCACGATTTCGATTGTATTTAACTATTTTAATATTCTTGTTTTTCTTGGCCATCGACCCTAATGCTGTAAATAACTCATCAGTACTTGATACACCTGGAGGAGATTCTAACAAAAAAGGTATCCACAATATTTACTGAATCTAATTCTTTTGTAGCTTCAACTACCTTATCAATTTTTTAGTTATTGGTTCAAATGTCGAATTTGCATCGTATGTTTAATTAAATATCCTAATCTTAATTTCTCTTGCTTTTTCCTTTTTCTTTTGTTCAGCCAATTTTTCTAGTGAAAATAAGTCTTCTTCAGTTACATTTGGTTAAACACTGATTTATAATTTCAAAACCATTAATTCAAACCTAATAAATATATTTTCCTTGGTTTATTGCTCATTTAAAATATCAATTATGTAAACGCTAACCTATTTGATTCAGGAATAAAAAGAATCTATGTCTTATCTATGTTTTCCGTGATATTTTTCTTTCGACATATCAATTGTTAGTGGTTGATATCTGATTTGCCAACAAGTAGAGCATACAAATTTAATTTAAATTCATTATTATTCATAATCAAACTAGCTTTATCTTGAAGTAAATTTTGAACATCTAAAATTTTATTTGGTCTGAATATGTGAAAAACGTTACCATTTGCTCTTATTGTACGTTTTGGTAATTCATAATAATCTTGGCTGATTATGAAAACTGAATTATTTTTGTAACGTGATCTTTTTAATAACGCTTGTACTCTGGGGTCTTTCATTTCATTTTCATTGAGATCGTCTAGTATTATCACAATTGATTCACGTGTATGTTCTTGTGGATTTTTTAATTCATCAATGTTTTCATAAACAGATATTTCAATTTCAGATGGTTCAAAATTTTTATCACTAAGAAGATCTTTGATAGTCTTTTTCTTCTTTAATACTTTTTAAATAGGTTTTAGGGGTATTTTTTGCTCAAAATATTCAATTAAAGTTTGATATGTATCTTGATGAATAGACGGAGAGTAAATATATATTTCAGTGGAGTTGTTAATGATTTTAAGAATTCATTTTGTTAAGAAGCAAGTTCTCCTCAACCAGATGGCCCTGTTATTATCGATCTGACAGGATGATTTGGATATAATTTTCTATCCATTTATAAATTGAAATTATTAATCTATTTTAAATGGATTTAGAATTTGCAATCTGTCCAATATGTTTTGATCCCCTGAACAATGATGTTCATTTCTGTTCTGATGGATTTTTGTATGATCGAAAATGTTTTCAAAACCTAGAATTTAGAAAACCATTAAACAGAGAGAAATTTTTTTATCGGTTACCTAGGAAAAAGTTATTGATAATATAATACGATTCAAAATAAAGGTTTAAATGTAATACAAATGAGAAAATTCGATTCTTTTGGTTTTGATCAAGAAGGATTTAATAAAGAAGGAATTGATAGAAATGGATTTGATAGAAATTGATTCGATAAAGTCGGTTTTAATAGAGCGAGAAAAATCGATCGATTTAAATAAGACTAAACAAGTAATTGAGATAGACCCATGGACTATCTATTATGCAGATGAAGAGAGATAATTACGAAATAATTAAAGATTGTATTGAAATGGAACCAAATACTTATAAATATGCTTCTTCAAAATTGAGAGATAATTTTGAACTAGCTAAGTTTTTTCTAGAAAGAGGAGGTTCCTTCATTTCATTAAATAAGAAATTATTGGAGAAATTGCATTGAAAAAACTAGAAAAATTGCAAAAAGTAAGAAAATTTGCATTGACAGCAGTTCAAATTAATCCTAAAAATCATCAACATTTTAATAAGCTAATGAAAGATGACGATGAAATTTTTGAAATTGCTTTTAAATTAAACGAGAAAATGGTAGGGTGCGCAAGTGAAAAACTAAGACGAAAGCATTTGTCTAATATAAATGAAGTTTCAAACTGATACTCTGATATCTATTCTGATAATATTTTTTATCGATTTCAAATTTATTTACTACAGCGAGAGTCATTTGAATAATTTGTTTCCTAATAAATAAAGGATAGAAAACATTTTCTAGAAAATTTTATGAACGGTAATATACCAATAAATATTGCGTTACCTGACGAAGTCTTAAATGATAGATCATATTTTTTAGAAATAATCATGCGAGAATCGTTTCTTTTTAAATGCGCAAATGATCAATTAAAAAATGATAAAGAAATTGCCACTGTTGCTGTTATTCGCAACTCATTTAATTTTCGATTAGGTTCCTATGATTTAAGAAATGATAGAGCATTTGCTTTGCTTGAAGTTGAGTGAGAAGGATTCAATTTACATATCGGGTATATAGGTATAGATGTAAAAAATGATTTCAACACTGCTGCTATTATGCACACTCCATGTTTGTTTCGAGATTGTAGTAATGATATACGACGTAATAGAGAAATTGCTTTACTCGCAGTTAAGTTAAATAAGAATAATATTGAATATGAATGTGGTATTTTAAAAGACGATAGAGAAATTATTATGGTAAGTAATAACTACAACGACAAAAAATAAAAAATTTATCGCGAAAAATAAATCTGAAAACAAAAATTAAAGTTTTGACAGTTTTTAAAGAAATTAATTCAAAATTCAATAATGACTTATTATTCAATAATGACACTATTATTCATGAGGTTAAAAGTTACTTTTGTAAGTAAAAAAATAAAAAAAGTTAATTCAATAATTTGTTTCCAATAAATGAACAATACAAAACAAATTGAATACTATAATAAAAAAACAAATCTTGTGATGAAAGTAATGTTTCACTTGAAATAGAATGATTACTTAATAAAAAATAAACACATTATTATGAACGCTGTTAAACAACAAAGGTGTTCTCTGAAATTTGCATCTGACGAACTAAAGAATGGTAGAGAAATTGTTTTAAAAGCTGTGGCAGAAAATGGACAAGCTTTGCAATTTGAATCTGAAGAATTAAAAAGTGATAGAGAATTTGTAATGAAAGCTGTTAATGACTGTGGATATTGTCTGGAAAATGCATCTGAAGATTTAAAAAATGATAGAAAAATTGTTATGTTAGCTGTTAAAAATCTTTTATATGTATTAAAAAACCTGTCAGATGAACGCAAATTGATATAGAAATTCTTTTACAAGCAGTTAAATATCATCATGATAATAATGAAGAGTTAATGTCTTTCATCCCTGATGAATCTCTTCACAAAATCATTACAAGATATGTAAAAACTATATCAAAATCCAACTCAGCAAAAAGACCAAAATTACTACCCATAACTATTCCATGATCAAAAATTATGTGATGAATAAACATGTGAAGTTTTGTGTGCCTGCGGGTATTCGAATATTTGTTATTTACTAAATACATTACTTATTACTGTGCCCGTGCCGGTTTTCGAACATTTGATTAAACAAAACACGTATCTAATCTTTTTCGAACAACTTAGTGGTGCCAACTTTATAAGTAAGTGCATATACATGGTTGTCTTCAATATAATTTTGTGCGTAGCTGGCCCGCTGGCGAGGCAAGTAGTGTGTGTTTCTTCGTTTGACTTCATGAGGTGAGGACTGCGAGGTTGTACAAGCTGGAGTGAGAATATATGCGTGAAATGAGGAGGTCGATGAGGAGCGTTAGCGACGAATCGATTGACGAGTTGAACGAAGATATTCTCACTCCAGGTAGCACGGCCGATGCGTCCTTGCGTCGTGGAGTCAAACGGAGAAACACACATCTAAGGCAGTTTTTACCCTATCGGCTAATATACCTGACCAGAGCTAATGGTATTTTCTTAGGTGTATGAGTAAAGTTGTGTGTGTTTGTGCGTGTATTTGTGGGCTTGGTTTGTGTGCGTGTGTGTGATTGTGTTTATTTTTCCAGTTAGAACACGCATCATATAGTGATGTTAGTGCTTTATTTTGCCCTGAAAAAAATGCTTTTGCACGGTTGGTAGGCACAGAAGGCTTAATTGATCTTGTGCAACAGCTGCTCTCCTATTATTGGAAAAAAAAGCTTGACACCGCTCAGTTTGCTGCTCGGTTTCAAATATTTCCGGAGATTACGTTTTTTGCAAGTAATTTTAGTAAATTGTATTATCCATTCTTTTTTAGGATATGATTGCGTTACTTGATATTCCGTTAGTCTAAAAAAATCACTCATCTTTTGCTGTGCAGAATTGTTTCGCGAAAAATTCCTAAATCAATTCAAATTGAACAAAAAAACCTGGTTGAGTTTCTGTTATTAGCTCAAACTATAATTCAAAACAGCAGCGCCCCCGGTCGGTAATTATCTTAGCTACTGGTGACGAAAAATTGTTTCTATCTCTGATGGGCTAAAAATTCCAGATTCCCTTCGCAATAAACCAAATGGCTCTCTGCACAATATTGTTTGCTCAACAACGCAGTAAGTGAAGCAGTGGCAGTTTTCATTAAAACCAGTAGGCGAAATTAACTCTGTACTTCGTACAAAGTTTTACCTTTTTATGAATTTTGTTTTTCAGATGGAAAGTTTGAGAATAAAACAAAGATGATTTTTAGTAATAGCAGACATGAAAAAGAAATTAATTCTTCAAGGATTGTGCTTCAATGCGCAATGTATGTCCGTTTAATTTGCACAAAAATGCAATTATCAACTGAGCTATGACAGTTTATCAAGCTCTATTTCTACTGGGAATCACGTGGTCTTACTTCACAAAGGTGCATCTTTTTTTGGTGTAGACAAAGATGTCGACTAAAAGGGAACAGTTTTGCATAAAGTTTACGAGTGCAATATTGGCATCACAGAATATCTCTTAAATGCGTAAAACAATTTTGGAAATATTTGAGAGCACAAATGATTTCATCGGAAATCAATCGGAAAGATTTTGATACAAAAAATGGTAACGTGCGCCGTAAGTCGTACAAAAGTCGCAAACGCAAAACTGTTTTGATAAGGATGGAGGTATTTGGAGTATGATTTTGAGTTTCACCTCTTGTATGATGTTCACCCCGGGCCGAGGTGTCAACGCTGAAAAACGCAAAATTATGTAAGATTCGCGTTGAATGCGTTGAATTTATGTAAGATCTACGCCTGAGCGTAGATCTTACATAAATTCAACGCATTCAACGCCAATCTTACATAATTTTGCTTTGAATTTTGGCGTAGATCTTACATATTAAGGGTTGAAGTTTAGCGTAGATCTTACATATTTAACGTTGAATTTAGCGTTGATCTTACATAAATTCAAAGCATTCAACGCCAATCTTACATAACTTTGCGTTGAATTTTGGCGTAGATCTTACATATTTAGTGTAGAATATTGGTGTTGATCTTACATAAATTCAACGCATTCAACGCTAATCTTACATAATTTTGCGTTGAATTTTGGCGTAGATCTTACATATTTAGCGTTGAATTTTAGCATTGATCTTCCATAAACTCAACGCATTCAACGCTAATCTTACATAATTTTGCATTGAATTTTGGCGTAGATCTTACATATTTAGCGTTGAATTTTAGCGTTGATCTTACATAAATTCAACGCATTCAAAGCTAATCGTACATAATTTTGCGTTGAATTTTGGCGTAGATCTTACATATTTAGCGTTGAAGTTTGGCGTAGATCTGACATATTTAGCGTTGAATTTAGCGTTGATCTTACATAAATTCAACGCATTCAACGCTAATCTTGCATAATTTTGCGTTGAATTTTGGCGTAGATCTTACATATTTAGCGTAGAATTTTAGCATTAATCTTACAAATACTCAACCCATTCAACGCTAATCTTAGATAATTTTGCATTGAATTTTGGCGTAGATCTTACATATTTAGCGTTGAATTTTAGCGTTGATCTTACATAAATTCAACGCATTCAACGCTAATCTTACATAATTTTGCGTTGAATTTTGGCGTAGATCTTACATATTTAGCGTTGAAGTTTAGCGTAGATCTGACATATTCAGCGTTGAATTTAGCGTTGATCTTACATAAATTCAACGCATTCAACGCCAATCTTACATAACATTGCGTTGAATTTTGGCGTAGATCTTACGTATTTAGCGTTGAATTTTAGCGTTGATCTTACATAAATTCAACGCATTCAACGCAAATCTTACACAATTTTGCGTTGAATTTTGGCGTAGATCTTACATATTTAGCGTTGAATTTTAGCATTGATCTTCCATAAACTCAACGCATTCAACGCTAATCTTACATAATTTTGCATTGAATTTTGGCGTAGATCTTACATATTTAGCGTAGAATTTTAGCATTGATCTTACATATACTCAACGCATTCAACGCTGATCTTGCATAATTGTGCATTAAATTTTGGCGTAGATCTTACATATTTAGCGTAGAATTTTAGCATTGATCTTACATATACTCAACGCATTCAACGCTGATCTTGCATAATTTTGCATTAAATTTTGGCGCAGATCTTACATATTTAGCGTTGAATTTTAGCGTTGATCTTACACAAATTCAACTCATTCAACGCTAATCTTACCTAACTTTGCGTTGAATTTTGGCGTAGATCTTACATATTTAGCGTTTACTTCAGACCATTTTACGATTTCAAATTTTTCAAGTTTTTTCAAAAAATTAATTTTTTTACTGTTTCGACCCCCTATGCTGCACAGGTGAGAAAAGTGAAATCAGCAAAAAATCACATTTTAGTGCTCTTTTATAGTGCAAAATCCATTTCAGACCATTTTACGATTTCAGAACATTTTCAAGTTTTTCTTTCAAAAAATCAATTTTTTTTTCACTGTTTCGAACCCTATATTGCAAAGATGAGAAACAGGAGGTCAGAAAAAAATCATTTTTAGTGCTCCTTTATAGTGCAAAATCCAATTCAGACAATGTTACGATTTCAAATTTTTCAAGTTTTTTTTCGAAATATTAATTTTTTTTACTGTTTCCACCCCTATACTCCAATTGAGAAAAATGAAGTCAGCAAAAAATAACCTTTGAGTGCTCTTTTATAGTGCAAAATCAATTTCAGACCATTTTACGATTTCAGAACAGAACGTTTTCAAGTTTTTCTTTCAAAAAATCAATTTTTTTCACTGTTTCGAACCCTATATTGCAAAGGTGAGAAATAGGAGGTCAGAAAAAAATCATTTTTAGTGCTCCTTTATAGTGCAAATATCCAATTCAGACAATGTTACGATTTCAATTTTTTCAAGCTTTTTTTCGAAATATTAATTTTTTACTGTTTCGACCCCTATAGTGCACAAGTGAGAAAAATGAAGTCTGCAAAAAATAACCTTTGAGTGCTCTTTTATAGTGCAAAATCCATTTCAGACCATTTTACGATTTCAGAACATTTTCAAGTTTTTCTTTCAAAAAATCAAATTTTGTCACTGTTTCGAACCCTATATTGCAAAGGTGAGAAACAGGAGGTCAGAAAAAAACCATTTTTAGTGCTCCTTTATAGTGCAAAATCCAATTCAGACCATGTTACGATTTCAAATTTTTCAAGTTTTTTTAAGAAATATTAATTTTTTTACTGTTTCGACCCCTATACTGCACAAGTGAGAAAAATGAAGTCAGCAAAAATTAACCTTCGAGTGCTCTTTTATAGTGCAAAATCAATTTCAGACCATTTTACGATTTCAGAACATTTTCAAGTTTTTCTTTCAAAAAATCATTTTTTTTCACTGTTTCGAACCCTATATTGCAAAGGTGAGAAACAGGAGGTCAGAAAAAAATCATTTTTAGTGCTCTTTTTTAGTGCAAAAACCGATTCAGATCATGTTGCGATTTCAAATTTTTCAAGTTTTTTTTTCGAAATAATAATTTTTTTTACTGTTTCGACCCCTATACTGCACAAGTGAGAAAAATGAAGTCTGCAAAAAATCAATTTTAGTGCTCTTTTTTAGTGCAAAATCCAATTCAGACCATGTTACGATTTCAAATTTTTCAAATTTTGTTTTCGAAAAATTAATTTTTTTACTGTTTCGACCCCTATACTGCACAATTGAGAAAAATGAAGTCAGCAAAAAATAACCTTTGAGTGCTCTCTTACGGTGCAGAAACTATTTCAGACTATTTTAGGAATATAAATTTTTTTCAAAACTTTTTAAAAAATTTAAATTTTTGCCAATACGCCTCACATGGTAAATGCGTTGAATATGCTAAGTTAAATACTACGCAAAATCAACGCCAAATATGTATGATCTACGCTAAATTCAACTCAAAATATGTAAGATCTACGCTTTATAAGAATTGCGGCTCTTAAGGAAACCAAGGTACTGTGGCACAATGGTAGAAGAGGCGACAAGCAAACAGGAGGTGAGCAGTTCGAGTCCCATACGCAACTGGAGGTTAATAGTTCAAGTGGACGCTTTGATTTTTTGTAAGATTAACGCTAAAATCAACGCAAAAATATGTAAGATCTACGCTAAATTCAACGCTAAATTTGTAAGATCAGCGGCAACTAGCGTTGACAAGTCGGAAAATTCACCGCAATTTTCTTACATCATTTTGCGTTGAATGCGTTGATTTTTTGTCTTCAAATTCAACGCATTCAACGCAAAATTAGGTAAGAAAATTGCGGTGAGTTTTCCGACTTGTCAACGCTAGTTGCCGCTGATCTTACATAATTTTGGTCAAATTCCTCGGCCCGGGATGTACTTTTTATAGATTTTTTGTTTGATGGCAAGCGTGATCACATTGATAGGGCATTGATTGAATGCAGCCTTGAGCTTTGATTGTGATTGTTTTCTTTTCTACTAGCCGATATGCTTTTGTTTGCAACTGCTCATCCAGTATGATCAGCTTCAACATTGACATAAGCCTTTGGGTAAAGACTTACCCCCCAAATGAGTTCGACAATTAAAGAAGATGAGAATCCAGAATCGCGATCTTTTGGCTTAAATTAAGATCTTATCCATCTTTTGGCACCTTATGGATGCGATTAGTTCACTTTATCAACAAACGATAGTGGTGTTCTCTCTAACTTTTTTTCTTCTTTATAGTTTTTTTTTGTTTCTAGCGTAGATACTGAGACAAACAGATGCTTAAAACAATATATCCTTGATTCACAAACTCTTCTTTAACTAAGCTGGAAACCAACTGACCAACTTCAACTCTTAACTAGGAATATTTGTTAGAATTGTGGTGGCCTTATAAAACTATTTTTTACAGAAATGGGGTGAATCGAGTTGTATTCTTAAAAAATTGTAAGTTATTACAATTTGGGCGTTTTTTGTAGTTGAAATTTTGACCCGGGAGTGATTAAAAGAGTTATTATTGAGATAAGATGAATCAGTCTACTATTTGACGTTGTACTCTGCGTGGAGGAGACGACTATCATGTTGAACATCGGGGGGGGGGGGGGGGGTTACAGTTATATGCCTACTATGCTGAATGGGGGAGGGTTTGCGGTAACAAAATCCCCTGATAAATGTTATGAATATTTTTTATGTGAGTTATAACGCGTTTTGTGCGACATATGCGCGAAATGTTGATTTCATGGTGACAATAATGGTGCCATTAAATCTTCAAATTAATGGACAGTAATTTGACAAATTACTGGTGACATTAAATTTCATGGGTAAATATAAAGAACATCTTTAACAGTAGGTTACCAGATGTATATTGATGATAGTAATTATTGTCACGTGGTTCCCTTAGCAAAATTTCTTAAAATGTGCTCCACATTCACTGATGAAGTTTTAAAGAAATAACAATAACTTAATAATACCCCCCCCCCCAACCTGATCTTTTATAGCTGTATAATTTTCAATCATTTTAGTTTACAGTCAACATTTGAGCAGTTAGAAACTATTTCAAAACAAAATTTGAGAAAGTGCGGTTTTCAAAATTTCTAAATTGAAACTGATTTTCACTCCCATTATAGTCAGCCAGCAAACCAAAATTTACGAGCCTCAAAATCAACATAGAGAAGTGACCAATAAGGAATAATTAGATGGCTTTCAGAAGATGTGGAAAGAGGTTTACTGGTATTTTTCTACGAGTTCGTGTGTGTGTGTGTGTGTGTGTGTATGTGTGTGTGTGTGTTTGCACCTGTTTTTTGCGCGCGTAAGTGTTTTTGTATGCGCGTGTGTGTTGTACGTGTGTGTGTGTGTGTGTGTATGTGTGTGTTGGTGTGTGTGTGTGTGTGTGTGTGTGTGTTGGTGTGTGTGTGTGTGTGTGTGTGTGTGTTGTAAGTGTGTGTGTGTGTGTGTGTTTGTGCATGTATTTGTGTGAACAAGTGGGCTTGAGAGTTCATTTTGCGGGTGTGTGGGTATGTGTGGGCTAGTAAGTTGTATAAGTAAAAGTTAATTTGTATGTGTGTCTTCATCGGCGCAACTGTAATTAAGTTTGTTTGTTTGAGTGCGTATGAGTGAAGGTTTCTCTCTGTGTGTATAAACGTGTCTGTTTGTGAACGTGTGTGTTCGCGTGTTATTTTGTATGAGTGTGTGTGTCTCTATCTTTCACGTGTGTGTTAGTGTGCGTACCTGAGTGTGATTGACAATTTTTGTGTAGAGGTAATTGTGGTTGTTTGCTTTTTGCCAATGTGTGTGAGCATTTTTTTGCGTTTGCAAACCTTCATTTGTAATTCCCAGCTGCGTGTTTGCGTTGTTTGGGTATGTAAGAAATTGTGAGGGCATACCTATTTCAGTGTGTGTTTATTGTGCGTGTTTATATGTGAGTGTGACTGTCTGTGTTAGTGTTTTTTGAGATTGTTAGCGTGTAAATTTTGTGTGTGTTTTTGTGTCTGATTGCGATAGAGATTTTGTAAATTTTGTCTGTTCTGTTTGAGTAAAGGTGCGTGCGTTTGTGTGAATTTGTCTTGATATGTGCATTTATCTGTTGGAGTGGGTCTTTTTCAACGTTAGGTTGTGAGTTGGTTTTGTGTGTGATTGTACGAGAGGTTGTGAATGCTTGATTTGAGTTTGTGTTTGTGAGAGTGAGTGAGTATTTGTGTATATGTGCAGGTTTTTGTGAACATACGTGTGTTTTTGTTGTACGTCTGCGTGTGCATTTGTCTGTCTGTGTATGCGTTTGTACGCGTGTTATTGAGTTTTGTTTTTGTGTGTGTGTGTTCGTGATTGTTTATTTTTGTGTGCGAGTGTGTAAGAGTTGGAGTTCTGTTTGTTTTGTTAGTGTGTGTTTTGTTAGTTTGCTTTGTTCGTGTGTGTTTTGTTAGTTTGAGTATGCATACGATGAATATATATATATATATATATATATATATATATATATATGTATATATATACATATATATATATATATATATATATATATATATATATATATATTTCTATGTGTCAGTGTTTTTGCGGGTAGATGCAAGCTGATCTGTGTGTTTATGGTGGCACTTGTGCGGACTTCCTAGGTGTCAGACTGTGAGTGTGATTGTGCGTTTGTGTGCATGATTTCTTTTGTGTGTGGGTCTGAGTATTGTTGTATGTGTAAATGATTCTGTTTGGAGATGAAAGTGATTGTGTTTGTTTTGATGAAAGTGATTGAAAAAACGCTCGAACGCCTGTTAGTTGTTTGAGCGTTTTTTTTGTGTTTGTTTGTTGGCAAGACTGTGTTTGTTATTTTTGTCTTGTGTTTTTGTCGTGCTGACGTGTATGTTATTTTAGTCGTAAAAACGCAAGGGAGTGTATGCGTTTGTGTAGTTTTGTGCGAATGTGTGTGGGTGTATTTTAATGTGAGTGTTTGTTAGTGTGTTTATGTGTATGTGTGAGTATGAGCGTCTGTCTTTGTATGTGTGAAATTGTGAATTTATGAGCTCGTGTGCATGTGTCCGCTGGTGTTTTTCTAACTTTTTGAATGAGTTCGTAAAATTTTTGTTTTTGTTTGAGTGTATGCGGGAGTGTGCATTTGTGCGAAAGACTATTCTTTGTTTGGGTATGTTTGTGCATGTGAGTGATTGTAATTTGTGTATGTGTGAATAGGTGTGTCTCTGGAAGTTTGCTTGTGTGTTTGTGATTATGCATTTGTGTGTGGATGTGGGAGTGTTTGTGTGCTTGATTCTGTGCTGGCTCGGGATAGGTTCTGTTACGTTTAATTTTGCGTGAGTGTCTTTGTGTTCGTTTGGCCGTTTATGAGTTTTTGGTTTGAGTGCTCATGCAAATGTCTGCCGGTAATTGTGAGTATGTGCTCTTTTTGTCTGTTTTTAGGTGAGTGCAAACTAGGTGAGTGTCTATGTGTCTGTTTGCGAGCGTGTTTTCTATATGCAAGATACTGTGCGTGAGTGTTTGTGTCTGGTAACAACGTGTGTTGCGTGCGGTTGCAATTTTTCGTGTTTGTGTATATGTTAACATGTGTTTGTTTGTGTGTGAGAGTGAGTACTTGCGCAAAGATTGTGTCATCTTTTTTGCGGGCGTGTGCAGGAGTATTGATTTGTATATTTGATTTTGTAAGACGGTGTTGTGTATGTGCAATACTATGTGCGTGCCTGTTTGTGTTAAAGTGTGTTTGTGTGGGCTTACGTGCGCGCAAATATTTGTTTGCGTGTATAGCATTTTCCTATTTTTTGTGATGAATGTACATGCAAATGTTTTAAGTGTGTGTGTGTGTGTGTGTGTGTGTGTGTGTGTGTGTGTGTGCGTGTGTATGTCTGTAACTGTGTGTGCGCCAGTGTGAGTGCATGTGTTTGTGTTTTTGTGTATGTATTTGAGGTTTTAGTATTCGTGTATATGTGATATCAGTGTTTGTATGTGTTATTATGTGTGAATGTGTTTCCATCTGTTTACGAATATTTTTTTGTTTGTGCTTGCAAGTGGTTGCGTTCGATCGTGCGCTTCTTTGTATATTTTTTGATTGTGTGTTAGTGTTGTGGGTATGTTAGTGTGTGGGCGTAGCTTGTGTTTGTATGTGAGCGCGTGTAAGTTATTGTTAGTTTGCGTAGGCTAGCGTGTGTTGGTATTTTGGACTTGAGTGTGATTTTGTTAGTGTCTGTGGGTGTTTGTGTTTACACTGGTCCGCGACTGTGATTTTTATGTGCGCGGGCGTTTTTATTTGTTTAAAAATTGTCATTTTGCATGCGAAGGTGGTTGTTTTTGTTGAAAAATGTGCTTTTGTTTGTGTGTCTAACTGTGTTTGTGAGAATTCATGTGCGTGCGCGTTTTTGAAAATTTGTTTCTGAATTTTTGCAGCTGTTTTTGTAATTGTCTGTGCATTTGTGCGTGCGTAAAGGCATCTGTGGGTGGATGTGTTTTTCCGAGTGTCTCTTTGTTTTTGTGTGTGATTGTTTGTTGGAGTTTGTGTTTATGTGTTTGAGTTAGTGTTTGCATGTGTGATTGTAATTTTGTTGGTGATTTTGTATTTTTGACTGTGTTTATAAGTCTTTGTGATTGTGTAGTGTGTTTGTGAGAAGGAATGCTTGTTTGTGTGTGTTTTCTTGTCTGTGTGCAGTTGTTTTTTTGTCTATTGTGTGTTTGTGACTGCTCAATTTTCTTGTGTGTGAGCGTTTGTGTGTCGTTGTTCTCCTAAACTTGTTTTGAGTACGTTTAAGTGTTCGTTTTTGTGAGTCCGTTTGAGTATATGTGTGTTTGTGTTATTGGGTGTGTATGAGATCATGTTTGTGCGTTTGTGTTTGGTTGTTTTTATGTGTGCGCGAGCGTTCGTACGTGTGGGTATGTGATAGTTTGTTTGTTTGTGTGAGACTGCGTCTGTGAGTGTTTGTGTATGTGTGATTGCATATTTGTGTTCATTTGTTGGTAACTTTGTGTTTGTAATTGTTTCTGTGTGTGTGTGTGTGTGTGTGTGTGTGTGTGTGTGTGTGTGTGTGTGTGTGTGTGTGTTTACGCATGTGTGATATATCTTGTGTTAGTGCTTTTGCTTATGTAAGTGTGTTTGTGCCATGTTTATGATTTCATCAATGCTTTATTGTAAGTGTGTATGAACGCCAATTTTTGGGCTGGGGCAATAATGAGATGAACTCTGATTTTTTGTATCAAATCCAACTTCAAAGGAGAAGACTTAGCTATGATATTAGCTAAACCAAATTTAGTTATATCCTTTCTGTCTTTACTTTTAAAGACTGCAGCAGAATACGGGTGGTACGAGTACCAATATTTTGACTACGATGTTATCAATAAGACTCTTGTATATATGGACATTTGGTCTCAAACATTACACAATATCACGATCAAAGCAGAAACAACACAATTTGATTCCATCAGTGACAAATTGAAAGTTACTCACGGATCCCTGCCTCCAGAAATTCCCGCTGGAAAAAGTTTTGTACCCATGGATTTGTATATCTATGGATCTGAAATGAAAGCGATCTCAACAGGCTCGATCAAAGCATTCATTTTCCTATCAGGAATATTTTAGGACATGTATCTGAGTCGTGCAATGGTCTCACTTTTTTCAAAAAAAAATGCGCCCCGATAGTGCATACAAGTTCCGAAAGGATAAGTGTTTATAGTCAAAGTTATTTATAAAATTCAAGGGCTAAAACATGGTCTCTTGCCTAAACTAAGATCAATAATTCCAGCAAGTTGAAAACTCACATTTTCAGTAATAAGATCAGTCTATTTTATCACCAAAGTTGGCACAACAGAACTTGCTATTACAAAACTTTTATTTAGATGTGTAGTTCAATATGTTTTTATAGAATAAAAAATATTGTTTTTTAATGTAAACAACCTACAATTAATATTTTTCTGAATAAACTCTGCTTTGTGGTTTGATAATGTACTTTTTGTTTTGGGTAGGAAGAAATTATTGGACTTCGGTTTTTTTAATGAAATTATTGGTTTTTTAATTAATTATTGCCATAATTCTATTTACTGGCCCAAATGAAAAGTTTTAAGTACAGATGAATCTCCGATGTAACAAGACACACAAGGATGTATCGATTTCTCAATAGCTCTCAGAAATCTATATAATAAAACAAAAAATGCCAAATGAGCTAATGAAAAGACTATTGAAAACCAGTTTCCTTAAGGTAATTTTTTTTTACTGCAGTTTCCTCTCTAAAATTTTTGAAAAGTCCTTAACATCAAACTTCTTAGCCAAAAATTTCAGAAAATCAAGATTTAACAAATTAGTTTGGTATTTGAAAAGAAACAAAATAAAATAGTTGTCGCTTAGTTGTCTAAAAAGAGCAGTCCAGTAGAGAATGAAAAGATATGTCTACCAAAATGGAGTGAAAGCTCTTTGACTACAGGCCAGGAGAAATTATTGGCATATTAAGAGAATTGGTCGAAAAAAAATTGCCACAATGTTGCAGGTTAGACAAAAATAGTGGTTCTTTGGCACAAACTGTTTGGGATGAAAAAGATGTACTTGTACTTGTCGGAAAAAGATATAGTGAAACTAAAAATTTTGAACCGACGTGACACACAAATTTGTAAGAAAAACAAAAATTTACCAATTGTTATATGTGTACGTCGGAAATATCAAACTGGTATTTTTTAGGAATGATGACAATGAGCTGGCCAAGATTCAAATAAAAGGGACAGTATAAAATGTTTTTGCTTTTACTAGAACACGTTGCTTGGTGAAGTGTATAAACAAAACAGTGGAAAACGTGCAAAAACTATCCAAAATTTGAGGATAAATTACATTTATCTGCAATTTTGGTCGGAAAAATGAGAAACTCATTCAAATTGTTTCATCAACTGGGCAAAATGAAATTCTGTAAACACTTTGATCTAACTTGAGATACCAATTTTTGTTACGGTGACAAATTTTTTAGAAAAAGAAAGAGTGGTAGTCATCATCATCTATATTGTTTTTTTTAGTAAAACAAAGGGAATATCTAAAATCAAGTTAAGCGGTTGTCTAGCTAGTAACGTAAGTTCTGCTTTCAGATCATCAGTGGTAACATCACTATTGCAGAAAGACCTCGATTGATAAACCTCATTTAGACACATATAATCTCGACAATTCTCGAAAAAACATGATCGAGCTTGCCAGAATATACGATTTCATGGTAAATTTTGATAAGACATTGTTAACACTTGATCTGAGTAGTTCATGAACTTAAGTTGAGAATACACAAATGTTTTTGTCAATTTCATTTTAGTATTTATTTTGCTCTCTTTTATTTTTTTCATAATTAAAGAAGGATGAGCAGCAATGTTCAATTCAATTCCCTGCGAATTCACTGGTAATTGATATATAGAGGACAAGAAGAGAAGATATTAGTTTAATGAAGTCGTTCGGATCTTCTATTTTTTTCAATCAAAAAAAATTTTAATTCAATGATTGCAATCTTGCATCCATTTGAAATTTTTCAACCGCTAAGTTCAATTGTTGATTTTTAAACTAACTGACGCTGAATGTTCCGGGATTTCTTCAGATTTAATAATAAACTTTGATAATTCATATATAATATTTTGATTTATCGCAAAATCACTTTAAAATGTGTTTTTCAATGTTCACAACTTGGTGTTTCCTGACCTGTTTGTTGTTAATATTCTTTAGTTATCTGGCTAAGATCTTGCTCCTTGATGAGAGTGCAAAGATTTTTTTACGCAGAAATCATGATCTTTTATTGCCGTCTGCCATGTATTGAGTGAGAATGGCAACTTTTGGTGTGTTTCTTATCAAGATGTGTCAAATTTGTTCTCAGTGCGTAGACCTTAGCTTTCAAGTCACGTAGAGAAAACAATATCTTGGCTTGAAAACTTAAGACAGTTTGAACTATTTCTCGTTGGCGCTCTGGTTTCCAGCATTTTTTCTCCTGCAGCACTGGATTTTTATACATGATGCTTAGAAGGATTGTTCTCACCTCTCTTATATAAAAGTATATGGATAAATGTTTCACATGTTCTTTTCCTCGAACAACATTATAAGGTAGTACTCTGGAAAAGACAGTTCGCGTTATGGATTCACATTATCATCAAATGAGTTTCAAAAGAGCTTTAGAAATCCACATGCGCTTCAGTGAAAGCAACAGCACTCAATGCTGTTAGTTTAAGGAACAATTTCGTCTGTTTAACCATTGATAATGGAAAATGATTTTACACACAAAAGGATTGAAAAACGCATACCGTCTACATTCAATAACATTCGAACGAATAGAATTCGTGAACAGTTCAGTTGATCCACCAGATCAAATAACGGACCTAATTTGTTCATTCGGAGACGATATGAGGTATTTCAAACTGCAAAACATAACAAGAAGTTACGACACAGTTTACGATTTCACCCGATTGTGGTTGATGCCGAATCTTGGGGGGTTTAAGTTGCAATCAGTTCCAGACCTCGTGGTCCTGGATCATACGATTATGGTTCCGGCTAAAAACTTTGTAAAGAACGAAAAAGACAAAGAAATGGGAATTTTCATTTCCAATGTCCAGATAACCATTCCAGTACTCAATCAAGTGACTTTCTGGTTTCGAGAAGACTTGCAACCCAAAGATGAAGTCACGTAAGTTTCGTTCACTTTGCAGTCCAATCTTTTTTGCACTCAAATTTTTAAAGAAAACCCAGGAGTGTTTTGTAGACTTTGATTATAAAAGAAAACGAAGGAAGAACTAAAATTTTTCGGCAGTAAAAGACTACTTTTAAAGCTTTTGAAAACGCTTCAAGCTCTTTGAAAACATTTGCATGCCTGGCTACAAAGGAGTGAAACTCCTGGTCGCCCGAATTAAGGTGTCTTGAAACTCAAATCGGATTCAGAACTTCTACTATAAAGTACTGCAATGACGAGTACGCTCATAGAGCGTATAGCGTAAAAAGTGGAGTACTTGGTGTCAAAAATGTTAGTTGCCGTCAAACTTCTTTCAGGATGCTGGTCGAACTAATAGAAACTCTTCAAGATTAATTAACTGTCATCAAATTTAAAATTTCCTCTGAAACACAATCAATTACTTTTGTTTGTCTGTCATGGAATTCACTTTTAAGAAGTTTCCCTTTCAAAGGAATTCAAGAGTTCTCCCAAAAAGGGGTCCCAAAAACGTCAAAAATAGCCGAAAAAAAACGTCAGAAATGGCCGATAAAACGTCCAAAATAGGTCCCAAAAACGTTAAAAATAGCCGAGAAAAACGTCAGAAATGGCCGAAAAAACGTCCAAAATAGGTCCCAAAAACGTCAAAAATAGCCGAGACAAACGTCAGAAATGGCCGAAAAAATGTCCAAAATAGGTCCCAAAAACGTCAAAGAAAGCACACCGTAACTAACAGAGGGCAGCATTGGATCCTGAACAAGCTTATACTCGGGGACTACAAAGTTCTTTGGCCAGTACTTTGGTCGTTATGGCTGGAACGCTGGCTGGAACGCTGGTCTTCCTCTGGGTCTTTCAAATTTGGATTATGCAAAGAATCAACGATTGGTCGAACAACGGGACATCGGGCTATCATGGGACCCTCACAGTAGCACCCTTTTGACAATTTTGCCTCGGTTCGAGAGGTTCAACATTTGGTTTATTTGAAAAGTACATAAATTTGGTGATTGCGGCTATTTTCGAGGCTAAAAATGGCTGAAAACGGCCCAGAACACCTGAAAACGGGCCCCATATGGCCTCTGGTCGCCCTGTGTCACCTTCCCGGGTCGCCCTGGCTCTTTGGTATCAGCTGGTATCAGTTGTCAGGCGCCCCGAGAAAGTGCATATGTCAAAATGCAAAAATCCTGGCACAATGCGAAATTTTTTTGAATTCGAAATTTTCACTCGAAATTTTTTGAAAAGTTGGTTTTGACTTGAAAATCAACTTGCAAGTGTAGTCCAAGCCTTGGTAAAGACTTGTCAGACTTGCAGACTTGTTTTTAGACGTGCAAAGTACTGATATATGCTTGTAGACTTGCAATTTGACGACGTGCCCAGAACTGATCTTGACTTGCAGTTCAGTCCGGGGTCTCTTCAAACTCAAATCGGATTCAGAATTTCTCCTATTAAGTACTACAATGACGAGTACGCTCATAGAACGTATAGCGTGAAAAGTAGAGTACTCGGTGTTAAAAATGTTAATTTCCGTCAAAAATTGAGTACATAATGCTGAACTTCTTTTAGGATGCTGATCGTACTAATAGAAACTCTTTAAGATTAATTAAATGGCATCAAATTTAAAATTTCCTCTGAAACACAATCAACTACTTTTGTTTGTCTGTTATGGAATTCACTTTTAAGAAGTTTACCGTTCAAAGGAATTCAAGTATTCCAATTTAAAGTTCTATTAGAACCAAGTTCACAATATATCCGGTCAAAAAACTTAGTTCCATCAATCGCATTCCCGGGTTGGCCCTTCTTTGAAATCATAAATGGTTCTTGCTATGGTTTCTAAGACCATAAAAGTGTTTAGTCTTGGAAATGGTATCCAAGACACCATAGTTTTTTTCATGACTAATTTTTAAATCTTCAATTTTTTGTCTGAAACCCGCATAAGACATTGTTGAAAGCATTTTTGAGTCAAAAAAATATGTTGCACAAAAAAGTTTTATGATCTTGGATTGGCCATAAAAGTCTATGGTCTTGGATACGGTATCCAAGGCACAATAGAAAAATTTTATTTTGTTGAAGGCCAATGGCAACTACGATATGTTTGTTGTACAACGTGGTCCAAAAGACGTCATTTGAGATCACCTTTAAGTTTTTGTGTGGTCTTATGTATGGTATCAAAGAAGCCATACAACCATACATGTCTTACTAATGGTTTCCAAGAAGCGTTTATGGTGGTCATTCCGGGTTAAAAATTAAAATTTAAGAAGCTTTTTAACATGCAATTGTCGAACCGTCCGGGCAATTTGTGAAGAATCAGGCTCCTGCAACATCGTGTACAAAGATACAAAAGTTTTTTCGGTTCCTGTAAGATTCTTTCTTCAGACTATTTCGTACAACAATTCTCAAGATATCACAATATTGGTTAATCATTTCACAAAATAATACATTTTTTAAAATCATTTCAAAAAGCATTTTCTCATCGTACAACATTTCGAATGATGTCGCAATTTTGAACAGCATTGAAAAAACATCATTTTATAGTTCATCATTTAACTGATGTCACTTTACTGTACATTTCACAAAATATCAAATTTCGTGGTATCCCTCAAGCTAATTGAAATGTCGGTGATCTTGGAATAAACTTACACGATAGGAGATACTCCCTGACAAAAACTTATTGTTCATAATTTTTTGAGTAGTTGTTTTACACTCTTGAAAACTTGCACCCAGTAGATAAGTATAAGCTCGAGGAAGATTTTTCATTATCAGATAAAGTACTTGATACCTATTATACCTACAACAAACATTTCGTCAAGTGGTTGCATGTTGATTTTTTTCAATCCTTGCTTCGAAAAAGGGGAAAAGTTACACCACTCAATTGAGTCCTAACAATAATGAAGTAACAAAGCTTTTTTGGATTTAATTATTTTTATTGGTTCATACAAGATTGCTATTATCTATTTTCTTCAGAAATTGACCTCCACGACTACATTATAGAGTGAACAAGGCGGCTCGTTAATGTGCATTCGCGCATGTTGTTCCGACCCAAGCACATCTACATTTTGACTGAATTGTCAACCAAATGAAGAGATAACAAAAAATAGATGTTCGAGTTTGAAACAATTGTTACACAACCAACTTCTAATTGAATTACATAATACTATGCCTCATTACAGCGCCAATGACATCTGACATTAAACAGACTATGAGACTATGACAAAAGCAAAAAATTCACGGCAAAAACTGAAAATCTAAATTAAAAAGTATATAGTAACAACGTCAAAATGCAGTCAAATAGAACCTTAACTACCCGAATTTACTTTCTCCTAACTGTGGATGGAAAGTTTTCTTAATGAGACTATGTAGCAAGTCAACAAAGCAACGATCAAGGAGGCGAAATTAAAAAACTAATCAACATTTTTTAAACCAAGAAATTTCGAAAGTTTTGAAAATCATTAGCTTTTAACTAAATAATCTTTGATAAGTTACTAAAAGGTTATCACAAAACCAAAAGGAACTGTCTTTGGGTAGACTAAGCCACAGAAACGAACTAAAGAAAAACTTGCACACTATTTGCGAAAACACAAACTATTGCTACCATTAAAAACCTGAGCTTTTATCTGAATATTATGTATTTCTAACTGAATTCTTATTTCTAATAATTTAGTTGAAGGAAATGTACTGAGAGATTAAATAATTTGATTTGGGCCACATTTGAAAACCATTGGGATCAGTTACTAGGCGATTGTTCTGAAAGAATAGAAAAAAAACGCAAAAAATGAGCATACGAGAAACGTTTATAAAAACGCATATAAAAAAGCTTATTGTCCAACAAACAAAGCAGCGGTGAGAAATAATATCAGTAGATATGTTTTTTATTGAAACACAAGAAATTGGATGTGACTTCTCCTTGATGGAAATAATTTCCAATTCAAACTGACTGCTTCGGGTAATATCATTAATTCAATCCTCAATTACAAGCTTAAGAGACATGTCAGCAATTTACGACTACCTAAATAACAAAAACAGGCAAAAACTGCAATTTCAAGAAAAAATTTGAGCGAGAAAACTGTCGAAGGCCTTAAAAATTGAATTTTTTACTAAAAACATTTCTCTATTCAACCAATTTTTTAACGGAAATGGGATTCTTCCTTTTTTTATCAATATAATTTTAAAAATCAAATATGAACAAATACATTAGAGCCACGAAAATTTTGAGAAAACTCGTATTATCAACACCATCAATTTCAAAAGCTTCCAACGGAGCCCTCTAAAGACGAGAAATTATGCCTCCATAGAACAACCAGCTGGTTTGTCATTCATATTTCATCACTAAGACCTTTCAACCAGTTATTGACGATGAAAACAACAATAAAGACAGGCAAAAACTAAAAATTCAGTATAAAAGTGCCAGGAGAAATTTTAATCAAAAGCTCTTCTCTGAAAACTTTATCTATGATCCGTTGAACGTCTTCCCTAAACCAATGGAAACCATCAGTAATAGGATAATGTGATAAGATTTCAAAACGACCCAAAAATAAGAAAAAGTACCCGAAAACTTAAAAAAAATAAAAGAAAACTAGTGGCATTGAAGTTTTAAAACTAATAGGCGGAAATGAAGCCGCTAACCAGATTAGCTTTAGCTGGACTAAAAAAAATCTTGTAACTACTAAGGTTGACTAACAATTCACGAAAAAATGTTCAGGATTGGTTAATGTTCAGAAAAAAATTTGAAAAACTATTTTCAAAGTTTTAATAGCCTTTAAACTCAAAAGCTTTCAACGGAGGCCAATAACTACGCTCAAAAATAAAAACGATGGCGGATAAAAAATGTTTTTCATGCATAGATAATCAATAGGACATCACAATAAGTCTTGAGATTATGAAAACAACAACAAAAACAGGCGAAATTTCGAAGGCATTTAAACCATTTTCTCTGAAAACTTTATGTGTGATCTGCTGAATGTCTTCTTTAAGCCAATGAGATTACAATAATTTTGAATCAAGTTTATAGTAATTGGATAATATGATAAGAGTTGAAAAGTAACCAATAATACGAAGATATCAATTTTTTTAAAAAAAAATTGAATTCTTTGGCATTGAATTCATTAAACTAAAAATTAGAAGTAAAAACCGCTAACGAGATTAATTTTAGTTGCAGTAGAAAGCAGATGGGTTCTGTCAAAACTGAGTCTGACTAACAGTTCACTAAAACTTTAAGCTTGGTTAATGCTCAAGAAAATTTTCAAAAATTTATCTTTAAATTCATAACAGACATTAAATTCAATAGATTTCGACGGAAGTCAATAAATAGCCTCATAAAAGTCCCAATTAGAGTATAGGGATGTTTGTCAAGCATAGGTGATCAATATGGCATCACAACAAGTCTTATGACTATGAAAACAACAACAACAAAAACTGCAAAAACCAAAAATTCAGTAAAAAAGAGCGAGAAGAAAAAGTCGAAGCTATTTAAACTGTTAAAGCTTTTCTCTGAAAAATTTACCTATGATCCACTGAAGGTTTTCTTTAAGCCAATAGGAGCTGTCAATTATTGGATAATGTGATAAGATTTAAAAAGTAACGAATAATACGGAAATATCCAAAAATAAATTAAAATTTTTTGAATTCTTGTGTCATTGAAGTCATATAACTAAAAAGTAGAAGATAAAACTGCTAGCCAGATCACATTTGGTTACAGCAGGACAGAAGAGGGTGCTGTCATTGCAGAGACTGACTTACAGATCGAGATAATAAAATTACGATTGGCTATTTTTCGAAAAAAAATTTTCGAAAAAGTCTTAACAGCTATTAGCTGTCCTCTCAAAGCACTAGATATGTTCACAAAAATCTCATTACGGAACATATTGAACTGTTAGTCAATAAGTCCATGCCATATGAGTTCAAAAAATTAGGAAAACCTCAAAAATAATATTCAAAAATTCTTCAAAGTTAAGAAAACTCAAGAGTCGAAGCCAAAAAAAAGCATGAGCAATTCCTTGAAAACGATTTTTTTGTTCACTGGGCTTCATTCGACTGTAAAGGAGGTTTGTCAATAGCGGAACTGCGATATGAAAAGTGACTTGTCTCTAGGTGACTTAAAAAAGCAAAAAAAAAGTAGAAAAGTTTTATAAAAAAGAGCTCTCAAATAGAATTTGAATATTTTTTTTGATATTGAACTTGCCTATGAGAACAGAAGTAGTCTTTTTTAACGCCCTTAGTCTATTAGGAACATAAAATTGTTTTATTTTTTGGCAAGAAATTTAAGTTTGAAACACTGTTTTTATAGAAAATATCTTAATTTGAAGAAAAATCACACAAAAAGTGAACAAATATCCCGTGTCCACACAAAACTTCAATCCTCGATAACTCCTCGAAAAAAACGATAATCAAAATTTTTTTTAATTATGAATTCTACGCTGGACCAGCTTTTCAATGATACCACTCACATTTCTCTGCGATGTATATATCGATCGGCCAAAATTGACTGAACAATTTGAGTATATAGTTCTTCCCCCCCACAAGTGGGGTCGGAACAATTATGCAATTCTCTATGCAAAAAAGTTTGCTTGTGTTCTGAGGCTACTCGGGTCGAGGCCAAATGGTTAAATTGTAAGATCTTGCAAGTTTCCGGCAGAACTTTACAACGCGATGCATCGCCTTGCAAGTTTTTCTTCCAAAAACTTGCAAGTTTTTGCAAGTTAACCATTCGATTTACAAGTTGTTACAGGTTAATCAATCAAATTAAAAGACTTTTGAAAGTTAACCATTAAAGCATTTGTTTTACAAATCTTGTTACATAATTTCTTTGAATATAAGTTGTTAACAGATAACTTTTCGGCCTATATGGTAGCAAAAAAAGTTAAAATTTTTGAAGGTTTGATTGTTTACGGACGCTTCGAAAATACAGAACCTGGAAAAGTGTACATTGAAATTATAAAATAAAAATAGGAAAAAATGGAGGGTCTCGAAATTGTTTTGAGGAAATGCTGACATGTGAATTTGAAACTTCAATCAAGTCAAAAAGTGTAAAAAGTTTTAGGAACACTTAAAAAACAATAGTCAAGAAGCCATTGAGATCAACTGTTCATCAATTGAATTGCAAAGGAACTTCTTGAGTTGCAGAATTTGAGAAGTAAACATTTTATCAACTTAGGTTGCATTGTAATATTTTATCCAAATTGAACAACTAACTCTCAAGTATTTTCTACGGCAAATGACTGAGAACTAATTTGATTTAACCGATAAGAATTGAAATGAACTTGCAAGAAACTTACAAGTTAGCCATCCGACATGCAAGTTCTTACAAATTGATCTTTCGACTTGCAATTTTTTACAAGTTAAACATCTTTTGCAAGAAACTTGCATGTTCTTTTAAGTTAACCGTCTTTTGCAGGAAACTTGCATGTTCTTACAAGTTCACCATTCGGTCTCGACCCGGGTATTGTAAGATTTTGCTTGTTTGGCGGATTTTATGAAAGAAAAACCAGTTTGCCATAATTTGACAGAAGAAACGTGGCTTTAGTGTAGGTAATCTTTGAGCCCAAGGATAGTGAAGACCTTTGCAATGTAGTCGGGTTTGGCATGATTCGTGGTGCGCGGTAATGGGGGTTCTTTGTTTAAAGTGATTCGTTCGAATGACAATACGTTTAAAAAAATACAGTAAGAATTTCTTAGACCATTTTTTAATTAGTGCCTGGAAATAGGAAAATAGATCCGAAAGGAAGTGACATCAAATCCAATGAAAAAGAAATTTTTTGGAGCTAAATACTTATTTCGATAGTCCGACTAACCAGATGACTTTTCAATACAAATATTTAATACGTTTTGCTTCATGCCATGTAATTAAGGCTAAGTTAAAAAGCACCAAAAATAACAACAATTACGTGCAAAACTCAAACAATTTTTTTTCTTATAAAAACGGCAACTAAGATGCCCCTCCTCGAATGCAAGTATTTAAAACTGCGCTTTGATAAAAACGAATGTATAGTTATCAGTAGTAACATTTACACCATGGAAGATCGAGGGGGGTTGTCATCCCATGTAAGAGATAGGGTTGTCCTGAGGAAAACCCTACCTTTTGCATTGCCAAGGACAACCCAACCCTTTACATGCGCTATGACAGCCCAACCTTTTGCATGGGATAGGACAACCCAACCTTTTACATGCAGGGACAACATAACTTTTAAATGTAACAGCCGAATTTTTATCCAAACATTTTACCCCTTCATTGAGGGAGACTTGACAAAGGGATTAAGGGGATTGGGTTACTGTCTAGAAATTACCATTTCTGAAATAGTGCGCAATGACAACAATTGCTACGGTGGATTTGGATAGGATTCATGAGATATACAAGAAAGTGAAAAAGGAATATTCGCAATACGGTGAAAGATTTTAGTATTTTTAAGCAACTTGTTTGTCTTTGGATCCTGACATCGATTTGGAAATTGCATTGAAATTGAGACCGTATGGTGGATTGATTGGGATTGACAATTCTTCGTTAGACGTTTATTTCAAAAATTTTAAAATTTTCAGACTACATGCAATTCTTCATGACGCTTGTGGTTTTGTTTATGAGTACAGTGAAAAAGGACCCGGTTATTCATACGTTTTACCCTGTCCGGTCACAAATGAATATGTGGGTCATGTGACTGGTATTGCATTTTGTTTTTACTTAAAGACTTTCAAAAACCGTTTATTCAATCGATTGGAATGTTGACTGCAAGAGTGGTTGTTCTTGACTTTGAAGGCTTTCGAAGCAAAAAATCTGATTTTATTGTGAAAGAGCTAGCCATAACTTGCAATAACTACACGAATGCAATTACATTCTCACCTCCGCACTCATTCAATTCTCTTACTTTGAATGAACAAAAATCTTATCAGTGGGTTTCAAAATACCTTCATGGTTTGGATTGGGAAAAGGGAGATTACCCATATTGCTATTTACAACAAAGAATGTAGTGTTTCGATTTCCTCTATCAGATTTTTATGTGAAGGGTGTAGAGAAAACTGATACGTTGCAAAAATTGCTTCAGAGAAAAGTAACAAACCTTGAGGATTTGTTATGCCCCAAAATTGAACATTTGAGTTTCTATCGGGACACCCCAATTTAAGACTTGCGTTCAACAACTTGCCCAAAACGACAGAAAAACAAGCATTGTGCGAGGAAAAAGGCCCAATTGTTCTACTACTGGCTGATCCATGAGCAACCGTCGATTAGAAAAGACAGCACCGTCTCTACTCCAAGTGAAATTGTCTCCAAATTTGATCGTTTACAGTTGCTTAACGGCTGAAAATCAATTGACTGTTACACCAGTCAAGGAGGAAAAAATTGACAGTCGTTGACAAATTGTATTGAGGAAACAGCAAGCTGTTTGCACTGGAGCCGAAATAGAATCCTTCAAAAAATATCTTTCACTCTTAGAATATTTTCAACTGTATCTATGAAAGAGAAAATGCAAAGAATGAATCTAACCCCTTTACATATGCCCAAGCAATCAGTTCCAGTGCAAGTGCCTCTGAACGATGACAATCTACCTAAGGAAATTAAGCAGCTTGTAGAACAAGGATGTGTGGATTCAGTTACGTATTACGGGATGGAGTATGGCATGAAAGCAAGCTACACAGTTTTTTTACAAAAAAAGAGGGCAAAATGTCTCATTTTACAACTTATGATTTTTTTATAGCAGACTAACAAAATGTATGTTGATTTTTAAATTTAATTATCTTGTTTGAATTCAATTTTGAAAAAACGTCTTCTCCATGAGTTCAACTGCGGATCAGTTAGATTCGGGAGGTGGCATAACCGATTTGGTTTTTGATGAGAATCAACAGAACAGGAGATCTTGGGGATTTTGCAATTCAAGAGTACCACGATCAGAAGTTGTTTATTTCACTCAAATTTTCATTATAGTTTTTCTTATTGCAGTATCTCTTATCAAGTTGGTATTTTTTCAATTGGATAGCGAGGAGTCAACATTTTGGTTTTCGCTCCTCTCTTGCACAGTCGGCTACGCACTTCCAAACCCAAAGCTATGAATAAAATTATTTCAACGAGCGATCGACTCTTTATGGCAGTGTCTGGTCCATCTTGCTGTGGAAAAACTGAACTGATTTTCAAAATGGTACTACAAAACAATTTTTCACCTAAATTTTAATCCAATTTTTATTTCTATCAGCATGAACAACCAAAATTTGAGTCCTTAGAGAGAAAATTGAATATACAGTTTAAAAAATATTCAAGCTTCGAAGTTGTCTCAGAGTTAGAAGACTCTTGTTTTTGATGATTCATGTGAAGAATTTGAAGATGATTCATGTGATGATTCATGTGAAGAATTCTTGTTTTTGATGATTCATGTGAAGAATTTTTTAACGATAAAGTGTTTTCAAAACTTGCAACTGCAGGTCGACACAAAAATTTAAGTGTTATTTACGTTAAGCACAATTTATTCCAACAAAGCAAGTGGTCGAGAACAATCGACTTGAATACAACACACATCATTTTATTCAAATCACCACGTGATGTCCAACAAATTGGTTTAATTGGTCGACAGCTCAACAACACACAATTTCTCAAAGAAACTTACGAGCTAGCTACCAAACAGCCTTTTGATCATTTATTAATTGATTTAGACCCAAAGACGTCGGACGTTTTACGATAATACTCAAACATTGTGCCACCAGGACCATCAATTTTCTACTTACCGTCTGCAAAAGCCGTAATAACAAATCTAACAAATGAAACAGAGAGAACTATGTATGCTGCGGCAAATGCTTCAGTCAAGCAACATCAACTTAAAAAAACTGATAAAGACAGCTTCTAAAAACTTTATTCGATTTGTCTGCGAGTGTTTTCTCAACGTATTCAACGGTAATGTTGAAATTAAGAAAATGCTAATCGAAAATCACGAAAAATCATTTCGAAAAATATTATCCAAACAAACAGGTTTGAGGGAAAAGAAAAGAATTCTTGGCAGAGAATCAGAACTGTTAAAAACCGTTGGTCTTTCTTGTTATTTCTACTTGATGAAATCATAATGCATACAGAAGAGTTCATTTTAATTCCAAAACGAATGTTTATAACAAAGCAACCCCAAAAGAGCGAAATTATTGAAAACCCACAATATAAAAACCAAGCTATTCAGTTATCACTTATGCAACGAAACAAGCTAAGGGAAGATATAGGAAAAACGGAGAGAGTGATCCAAACAGATCCAACAAATATTGAAAGAGATGTAGATAAAGCAGATAGAGTGGTCCAAACAGACCCAACAATTTTTAACGAGGAAGAAAAAATGGAGGCCTCTAGTGATGACATTGAAATGGATCCAATTGTTACAAAAAAGCCTACAGTTGAATCATTTGAGTCGAAAATGAAAAAAGTTAAATTAAAAGAAGCTTACAAAGTCAAACGTGCAGAAATAGTACTTGATTTTATTCTCCAATCAAACCAAATCACTATTGGGGAAGAGAGCCAACTAATTTACAATGACAATAAACCCACGGATGTACAAGTTTCATCTTTTTTGTATGATTTGCAACAACCAACCACGAAAATTGATCAAGAGGCTTATTCAAGAATCTTGCTAGTTCTTCGACTTGAGCCTGATCTCTTCTGAAACACTTACGCTAAGCAAATCCTGGAAAGCTATGAGAGCGAACAAGAAATTTTCCCAACGCAACAAAGTCCGCAAACAGGCCGCGGTACTTCAAAACGAACCACAACAGAAAAAGAGAAAACAAACGAAACGACAAAGCAAAAAAAGGCCAATTAGAAATAGTGGTCTCGTTTCGTCTTCTGAGAGAAAAACTTTAGAACAACTGTACTCGAGAGGTCCTGCATCGTTTGGAAGCTCAAAGGGATTACAAAAACACAGCAAAATGTCATTAGCAAAAATCAAGTCTTATTTAGATACCAAGCTGTCCTTCACAAAATACCGCTCGCATCGAATGCAATTTCCCAGACTTGAAGTGATTGTGAAAGACATCAATGAAATTTGGTCATTGGATTTAGCATAGGTTGACAACCTTGCAAAATACAATCGCGATGTTAAGTACCTTTTGGTAGCAGTTGATTGTCTGTCACGGCTCCACATCTGTCCTTAAAGTGGAGCCAATGAAGACAAAATATGCAACAGAAGCAGCTAATGCATTCAAAAAAATGATCAAACATACACAACCCGAGAAAGTATGGGTTGATGATGGAACAGACTTTCTCGGAGCTTTCAAAAGACTGTGCAACTCACGAGCAATTCATTTGTAGAGCAATTTTAGTGAAAAAAGTCTGTTTTTGCCGAACGGAATATTCGTTCACTGAAAAATATCATTCATAGGTACCTTGATGAAAATGGAAATATTCCTCCATTGACAAATTAAACTTTGTGAAAACAATAAATTCACGTGTTAACCAGATAACTAAGCTTGCACCAAACAAAGTTACAAAAAAAGACGTACCACGGCTTTTGTCCTTGAGCGCTGAAACAACTGTTTCCCAAAAACCTCGTTTCTTTGTTGGAGATTTTGTCAGAATTGTCAAAAAAGACAAAGCTTTCTGAAAGGGCTACGAACAATCGTTTACTGACGAAGTTTTTGAGATAACAGACATTATTTCCGCGGTCATATTCCCTCATTGATGCAAACAAAGATCAAATAGAAGGAAAAGTTTATCAATCAGAACTGCAGCTTGTTCGTATAAAGGAAAATGAGTAGAAATCGTTTCGACGATGAGTTCACTGTGCATGTTGTTTCATCCGCTACTATGGAAATATTTGTGTCAAACACTCTGGCTTCTTTTCGCAACTTTTTCAATGATGAAATTCAACTCTCTAGTGACTGGAGGGTGGCTCTTAGTGAAATAATTTTTCCGACAAAAACTGAGCAAGTCGTGAATGGAGATTTAATTGGGAGTCTTAAGGGATACCAAGACTCGCAAAAATTTTGTCTGATGCTAGTGTCATTTCTCGGCCTTACAATGGAGAAAAACTGTGCTTCATGACTGGTAGTTTTGACAATGTTAATCAACTTCTGGGTACCATCAAGCGAACAGTTGGATTACCCAATTTTTCGTTTCGAGAAATCAAGAGTACTGGAAAATACGAAATAATTTTTGGTAAATATGAAGGAATCACTTTTCCTAGTGAGGAAATACCTAACATTGTGGGCTTTAGTGGAATTCCAGTTGGACGCGGTGTACACATTGGTTACAAAATGGGTTCAGTTACATCAAATAGATTACTGAAGAGTGATGAGAAAAAACATACTTTGGAGAATTTCCTGCTGATCTTTGCGCGGGAAAGCACCTAATATTCATTTACACAAACATTATTGAGTATCAGTATGTGGGTGAAGCAAAAGCTCCGTTATTGCGTGTCATTGATTCAAAACAACGTCTGAAAAACGGTAGCGTGTGCGAACTTGAACCAACACATCGAATTGTCTTTTCAAATTTAGACTATAAAAAACTGTTATCAAACACTATATAATCAATTTCAATTGCACCCCGCACTGAGACAGGACAATTGGTTCCTTTTTCGGCAACAGGTAAAGTTATTTTAACTTTACAATTCTGAAGTTTTCTGACTAGCATGGATTCCTATTATGCCAATCAGGTAACATCATTGCCGCACTTCTCTGTTTCGACGTTTTATTTTACCGGCTGCAAAACGTATCGGGAGAGAGCTTTTAAAACAGGGTGTTCCCGAACTTGTAGATGTAGTCTCAAAGAAAAAGTCACCAAAACAAGCCTTGAAAAACACAGTCTCAAACACTATCAAAAAACAAATAGGAGGACGAGCGTGACAACAACGACCAAGGATACAAATTGGAAGCCGTTCAAATAAATTAACAAAAAAGCGTAAAACCTACTTCATTTCAAAGTCAAGAGCTCATAAAAGAAGTCGATCAGATTTTTTTGCAAAGGTGAAAGATGATCGCTAATCCATTACCATCTGAGGCAACTCACAGTTCCCCCGATCTGTTCGAGAAACCATTCCTCTTAGTAACAGTTGATGGAAGTTTTTGTCAAAAACTGGGCCCGGTGTATAGCTCCAGTGGTCCCATGTTGGAATTTGAAGTTGCTGGCGATAGAAAAAACTTTATTGATTTACAAAAAATTTTCTTCGAAGTCAAATGTAAAATTGTTCAGTCGTCCGAAGCATATTTAAAACATGACGGTACAGCTGCTGCAGATGTGACTAAAACTGACGCTCCCTACTTTTGCAATAATGTGCTGCATTCACTGTTCTCTGACTGCACAGTGTCAGCCAACGGACTAAAAATATCGAATGCAAATGGAAATTATGCTCACAAAGGTTTTATCGAGACTGAGTTTTCACACAACAAAGACGCAAAAAACACTTGGTTAGCTTGTCAAGGCTACTCGTAAGAGGACAATCCGTTAGCCTTATCAACTACTGAAGTAAACAGAAGAAAAGCTTTAGTTAGACAGTCAAATGAATGCACGTTTTACGGAAAGGTTGAAGTCGACTTTTTCACATGTGACAGGCATCTAATGAGTGGTGTAACTCTTCGGATTGCTTTTCGAAGATCAATTGATGACTTTGTTATTATGTCAGATGATGCCGCTAAGCATTATAAAGTGAAAATTGTCGAAGCAAATTTGTATGTGCGCAAGATGACTTTGAACGATGACTTCGTGTCGGATATTGAAAAACCTTGCTTTCTAGCTCGGCTTCCTATCCGTACCTTGAAACCCTAACGAAAACATTTTTGGCTTCTACTTGTCTGCAGAGTTGGAAACAAGAAGACATGTTTGCCAGGGAACCAATCCGAAGACTAGCTTCATGTCCGAACACAAACGAAGCTTTTCTCGGCAACAACAGACAGAATCCATTTTATTTCCGAAAATTTGATTTGGAACAGATTTATATCTATCGAAATGGAATGCCAGTCGCTGATAGTCCAATATCAACAAATGATGACAAACGTCTTTACTTCAATACAATATCAGACTGAGCCTATATTGACAATGGTCAATGCATAAGTTTGACGGACTACCCAAACCATTTTATTATGGTTTTTGACTTGACCAGTACTCAACAAGCTTCTCACGATTTTATTCATCCCGAGCTAACAAATTGCTCAATTTCGATCGAGCTGAAATTTTCGGCTGCTCTGCCCATCAATATTGAAATAATCATTGTTGGCGAAAAAGCTAGCACAATTTTGATGGATTCTGCGCGCCGGGTTTCAAAAAATCACACTTTAACCAACTAATGGATGAAGATGACATCAATGACCTAATTAAAAAATGTAGAAAACTGAAAGACAAATTTTGTGGTGTATTCGCTGCCAACAACTTTCCACAAAAATTCAGCAAAAATAGTCTTCTCATCGTAAATGCTTCGCCCTCGAACAACCCTGGTACACACTGGCTTCTTCTATGTAATCGAAACAAAAAAATTACCTTGGGACAATCGATTGTTGCCTATAGAGACTTATATCGCAGACTCTCTGACACTAATGCACAAATATGTCAATTTCTCGAACACCAACCAATTCAGAGTCAAAACTCAGAACTGTGTGGACTTTTTTGTATTTATATTGCGCGTGTTATATTTAGTAAAAGACAAATTTTAAAAATTAATGATGTTCAATTGTTTCGCTTTGCACTTCATATGATGTTTCAATATCTGTGGAATAAATTTTTTTTTTCAAAATTTTATTTTTTCTTCAAATACAAGACGAACAAATAGTAACTCAGAATCAATATCTAATTTTTCATAACCTCTCACAAATATATCCATAATTTTACAAAAAGCACCAGAATGAGGACCACTTAAAATGTTTTTAACTCGTTTTAAAGTTTCTGTACAAATTTGATCAGTTTGAGTTTGTTCATGGCCGGTTCCTGCTGAGATGGTATTGTGGATTGTTTTCTGTGCAATTCCTTTAGTTTTTGTGGCCGTCGTTTTTGTTGTCATCAACATCTTTGCTGTGTTTTGAAATCAGAAGACGCTTGCGAACCGTTGCTGGGTCACTTTTTTCTCCGGTTTTGTCATTGAAGTCAACGGCTAACTTCAACTTTGTAAATACTTCTCCATTCGTTTCCAGTTTTGAAGAATTTGAAAATAGGTTTTTGAAAGTTGTGAAAAGACAGGGGACAGCAAAAGATTTGTTTTGCTTTGAACAGCCAACATCAGTTGAACTATCAATCAAAAGGTGAAAATGGTTGGTTGCTATTTGGCCAAACTCAGACTCAAGGTGAGGACAAACTGCATAATTATTCAAACTCGTAATGTCTGTTAGCTTTTGATCGACAATTTTGAATCTAAGTTGTTTCAGAAATTGCTTGAAATAACTTTGAGAACGTTCATACATTGCTTCCACCATCCTTGCTCTCGAGCTTAGGCGTTTTATATGGTGGCGGTATTGTTGAACACTCTTTTTATGAGTTTTCTTCTGATTCAAGTATCTTCTCTGCCGTATTGAGCAAACTCCCAAATTCTTGCAGAGTTAAAGAAATTCTCTGTTCAAACTCGTATTCTTCTGCTGCTTTTTTAAACAGTTTCAGAAACACATACGTTCCTGTCTTTTCATAAGTTTTCAGCGTTGCCCTTATTAAACGCTTATCGGTTTTGGAAAAATCGAAATAAAAATCTCCAAATTCTGTATCTTTAGTGGAAGTGAAAGGCATAGTGTGCAACTTGTTTTTATCACATTCAGGTACTCTAATGTGTAAAGATTCAAACTAATGGCGGCTGCAAGTTGGTAGTCATTTTGTCTAATTAAATCCAGCTGACATGTGAATACAGAGTCAAGTACGCCTATGGCGTACTTGATTCTGTCTCTTGCATTCACATTGGATTGCATAATTAATTTCAGATGTGACCTTAGATAAGGTTTCCCTACTGAAATGTTTGGTGGTACCACAAAAACTGAAACAAATGTGACCCTAGGTGTGACGACCACAGGTTGAATTTGGTGTGAACGTGCAGAAAATTCAAAACAGATGTTAACCTAGATAAGAATTGAAACCAATGTTATTCAACTTGATTATAACGTTATAACACATGAAAATTAAAAACAGATGTGACCCTAGGTATGACGTGAATAAAACGTTGAATTTAGTGGGAACGTACTTTATTAGTAATTCAAAACAGTTGCTAACCTATATAAGAAATGCAATGCAAAGTTAACTTGGTTTCTACATTATATTAATTAGAAATTAAAAACAAATGTTATCCTAGATAAGCGGTGTGTTAAAAACGTATTTGCACCACTAAAATTATTGCGTTCATTTCCTTTGGTTCTTCTTGCTGAACAGTCAATCTCTACTTGAAACCTTTTGGTTCCTCTTGCTAAACAATTTCACTTTCTACTTGAAACTAGTGTTATATTTTGATCCTTATAATGTCTGTAAAAATTCTTTCTGAATTTGCAATTTCCCGAGAAGAACTCTTGTTTATCAGACATTGTACGAAAACTTTGTCGTCTTGATTCAACAGAAAAAAATTGGCGATGTTTTAACAGTGTACCAGCAATGTCTAATTCCAAAACTCTTTACCAATGCAATTGCAGCTCTACCTAACAAAACGGAGCCTTCTGAGAGCAGCATTATTACTTCAGGTGGGTTATTGCCTCCCAAAACTACGCCTGCTTTCGAAAATCACGATGTTGATACCTTGACAGACGAAGTGCGTAGGATATTTTATCGCTACGATTGTGAGTGTGTTCCACTTTGTGAAAATCAACTCGAAGTTTGTCGAGCATGCGACGAATTAGCAGATATGTGGGGACTCAAGTCTGCGCCTGATTCTCCCACCAGTCCCACAAGTGAGCCAGTGACGCCTGCAGTAGACCCTAGACCTACAGTTACATCAACTCCTAGCCCATCCCTGTTTGCGGAAATCAGTAAAAGTTATCAACAAAAGTTTTGCAACGGAAATCAAGATTTCGACTGGAACATTCTATCCGGGACAAGCTTTCATACCCCACAGCAATTGAGTTCAGCCCCATTTTAAACGCCGGAAAGCGGTGAGACACCGCAATTTTGTGCTGCTCCTAAAAAAACGAAGAGCAGAAAGCAACCTGATGGATATATTTGATATTTAAAACTGAAACTATAAATATATGCGTGCTTTAGATTGCTCAATAGTTGTATATATGACATTCATTCAATTGTGTATCTGACATTTACTCAATTGTGTTGATTGCTTTTGTACAATTTTTGATATAGGTTTCATTCGCAATAAAGCTCTTCAACCTTTTCATAAGGAATTGAACAAGTTCAATCATGTCCCAAATGAACACTGCACTTTGAGAAAATTGAGTTTGGTTGAGCAAGTTCATTAAACAAAAAAATAGATTTCTACCGCTCTTTAGTCATTAGACTTGTCTATTTAATGTTTTAAGGTTTGTTCAAATCATAGTTCAAAAAATGAAATTTTTTGAAATATTTCGAAAAAATGAAGAATTTACGAAAACGATAAATAATAAGAGAAAGAACGATAATTAATCAGGAAACCGAAGAATACCTTTGCTTCTATTAGGATTGCAGTGAAAAGCTCTTGTTTGGAGGAAAAGTTTGCAAAGAAACTTTGAATATTAAGGGCGAATATAAAATTTAACAAAATGTGGTTAACAACTGAAATTGTCATTCTGGTGACTTTGTGGTAAAACAAGGAGCTTTTTCCAGCATTGAAATTCTAGTGAGATTGGTCCAGTGTTTGTTCTTTTACTGTTTTCACTAAACAAAAGTTTAAAACTTTCAAATTTGTATTCTTTGCATAAATATTTTGACCGTTTTTCTTGAACTCAAAGTAACCTTTTTTTGCTTTATATCAGCTGAAACTCATAATCATCCAAAACGAGAGTGACTGAGCGATGATTCCAATGAGTAGTATGCTATTGATCGCTGTATCAGGTACCATTTTTCTATCAAAAACAGTCTTTTTTTCAACAATTTTTTCAACAATGCCATTTTTAAACATGAAGGAGACATTTTTACCCTTACTAAACAGAAGTTTTTCTCTAATGGGAACCTGTTAGAGAGCTGATGAAGTAACATACGTTCAACGTTTTTCTTTATTCTTGGAGAAAAAGCCTAATACCCTTTTGATCAAAAAACTTGAAAAATTTAAAAAAAGTGATGTTTCCTTTCAATTGTTTACACAAAAGTTTCATATAGGAACACTCCATCAACAAAGAGGTCCTCCTGTGCTTCTCAGTCATATTTGTCAACACATGAACCCCTGGTAAAGTCCTTTATTTAGAGGTTAAAGTCCTCTGAAAAAACTCAGCTTTCGATGCAGTTTCAACTGATGTTTCCTAATAGCCTTGTTGACTGACCTGTTTTCTTGTATGATATACCTTAATATAGATCCTTAGTGTAGATGCCTTTATATGCTCCTTAGCATGCATGCTTCAGCGACATGAAACAAGAACTTTATCAATTTCGAAAATTTCAACTTTTACAAAAGTTATTCTTAATTGTATATTAAAACCATAAAAAAATGGAAGGTACATTCAATCTGCATGCTTTTTAAACCATCTTTTGGTTGTTTAAATTCTATCTCTGCTTTGACTGAGTGATAGTCATTTTTAAGTTTGAATTTGATTTTTGGCGCGCTTTCAAGTTTACTTCAATTTGATTGGCTAATTTCAAATTCAAATTTGTGCACGCAAACTTTCAAACTTTGCACTGCATAACAGTGAGCTAAGATTGAAATCAGCCATATTTGAGAACTCTTGCATTGATAAACCGTTTGCTCAAAATTATCTTGAAAATGCCAGAAAAGTGTATTTTTTGAGACAACGTTTACAGCAACAAAATTAACCGTGCTCGTCATGAACGCACTGTTCATGCTGACGAGAGAGGTATACCCGTATACCGCTGTTCAGTTTGTCCAGTTACTCGCTGTCAATTATCTGAAATTCAAAGTCACCTCTCTGACTGCCATGGCAGATTTACAAATCTTTGCTATTATTGTAATCTTGCTTTCAACGACAAAAACTCGTTTAACGAACACATCAGAAAAAAACACGTGTTACCTGTTCTTGACAACTCGAGAGTTGTCAATCCAATTGTGCATCAACAGGGACAATAACAACAACAACAACAACACCAACAACAACAACAACAACAACAACAACAACAACAACAACAACAACAACAACAACAACAACAACAACAACAACAACAACAACAACGAGGTACCCTCACAGAGTCAGCCTTTAGAAAGAGTCTCCAGTCATATCGTATTGTAGATAGTAACAACACCGTTGGCCTTCTCGATTTCATGACTGCTCAGAGAGATGAAATCAGTAACATTATAGATCAGAAAACATTGAACGAAGGTCCACAAAAAGTTCAATTCAGTGCGAAATTATCACTTCATAACGGAGCGCGCGACAACGGAGAAGCATCGGATATTGATATCTACGCCAATTCTGAAATGACACCTGTTCATCATCGATTGTCTAACGAAACGTTTTTTCACATGATGGAAAAGATGCTTACTGTCCTCTTCGTGTTCGCATCTAATGGAAGTGGTTGGATTCTTCAAAAAATTCTGTGGGTTGATATAAAATTCGCTAAGTTTTCGCCAATACCTGGTTCATCTTTTATTGAGCTGCCCCTCTGTCTTCGCAATCAACGGTATTTACTGAATATACGCAACCATGATGATTTCGAATGTTTCAACTACTGCTACATCGCATGGTACCACGAACTGCACGGACCAAACTTAGCTGACCCTTCCCGGGACATCAGAACACAATTGACTAACCCGGCTACATATAGGAAACCTGAGGCTACCAAACCCCGTGGTGAGTTTTCTATGCCCATGGGCTTTCACGATATACATCAGTTCGAAATCATGAATGACGTGCAAGTCAACGTATTTCAATTTTCAAAAGGAGAACTCCTTCCTATGTACGTTTCTAATAACAGAAACATCGAACCAACGATGGATCTTCTACTCCTGTTTAACGAATATGTACATCATTATGTTCTTATAACCATTGATGGAACATGAATGACGTGCAGGTCAACGTATTTCAATTTTCAAAAGGACACCTCCTTCCTATGTACGTTTCTAATAACAGAAACATCGAACCAACGATGGATCTTCTACTCCTGTTTAACGAAGATATACATCATTATGTTCTTATCAATAACCTCATTAAACTGGTATGCACTGTGAAAGAAAAACAGTTCACAAACAGCTTGCGTCTGTGCAGGAACTGTTTTGCTTTTTCCCACTCTGAAGAGCAACATCAAGTTCACGATGATGCATGTCGAAACCAGGCACCAGCAACAATAAAGATGCCGGCGATGATAAAAATTCTTTCCGGTTCAAAAATTTTAAGGCCCGATGGTTTGCTCCATTTACTATTTACTTCGACTTTGAGTCGTTTCTAATACCAGTCTCATCTTGTCCAGCTAATCCGGACGCATCTTCAACTGAAGTTATCGAACAACACATACCCTCCGGCTTTGCTCTAACTTTGATTGAGAACGGTTTTTCAACACCAAAAGAATTCGTTATCGACAGCACCGAAAACTGCATGACAAATTTCATTAGAAAACTACAAGAGATGGCGCGAGAAGTATACTATGCAAAGAGACGCTTTCCGATAAATTTGGGACAACAAGTACCAAATCGAAGTAGTACAGTGATATGTGAAGAACCTTTCGGACCCGAAGATACAAAAGTTTTGGACCATTGCCACCACCGCGGAGATTTCGTTGGTTTTGCACATGAAAAGTGCTATTGGATAAGACGCACAATCAATTTCACTCCCGTAATTGGTCAAAACATCGCTAACTACGACCTTCACCACGTATGCTTGGCACTTCGAGAAATTGAGCCATCAACAACAATAAGCGTCATCCCATCTACAGATGATAAGTACATATCGATGACGTTCGGTGTCCTAATCAAAACAGTCACGGGTAGAGATGGAAAAGTCAAAAAAATTTACGAATATTTACGTTTCATCGATTCTTTCAAGTTTTTAACTACATCCCTTGAAAAGTTAGTTGCTAACCTACCCGCTTCGGCTTTCGCAATTTTCGATTCAATGTTCGATAGCGATCAGTCAGTTGATGCTCTAAGTTCGATTAAAGAGAAAGGAATATACCCCTATTCCTACATGACTGACCGTTCAAAGTTCGCAGAAACAGAACTTCCTCCACTCGAAAAGTGGAAAAACAGCTTAGACAATGGAAAATTGCAAATTACAGAGGAACAACTCCAAAAGCAAAAACTGTTTTCGAGAATTTCCAATGTCGTAAACTTGAAGACTACCATAACTTATATCTGAAGTGCGATACACTTTTGCTTGCGTGCGTGTTTGAAGAATTTCGGAGACTGTGTTTGAACACCTATGGACTGGACTGTGCACATCACTACAGTGCCTCAAACTTCGCTGGTGATGCATTTCTCAAAATTTGCCGGGCCAATATTCAATTGTTGACAAATCGAGAACTTCTGGAAATTGTTGAAAATATGATTAGAGGAGGTCTCGCCTCGGTGTACGATGAACGTTAATTCAAGGCGAACAACAAGTACATGGAGAATTATAACAGTGCGCTCGAGTCGACTTTTGGTTTCATGGTAGATGCTAACAACCCGTATGGTGGCATCATGAAAACTGAACATCTACCCGTTGATGACTTTTTGCTGGTGGAAGTCCCACTCGAGCAGGTACTTAATACACCGACCGACTCTCCCATAGGTTGCATCCTTGAAGTAGATTTGACGTACCCACACAATATACGAGACCTCCATCGTGATTTCCGTCTCGCACCAACAAAAGTAATAGTACCCGATGAGTGGTTGAGCACTTACCAGAGAGAGTTGAAGTTCAATGTCAACATGCCGCGGTCATCTGTACCCAAGTTACTACAAACCGTTACGGACAAAAAGCGGTACACGCTCCATTACCGGAAACTTCAACTTTATGTAAAACTTGGTCTGGTTGTTGACAGAGTACATCGCGTGCTCCAATTTTCGCAAGAAAACTGGATGGAGCCATATATCAGATTAAACACGGAAAAAAGACAGAGACCGCGCGTAACAAATTCGAAGAAAATTTGTTCAATCTTATGAAAAATAGCGCTTATGGTAAAACCTATGAGTCAAAAAGAAGGAGAATGAAACTTACCTTAGCGCAGAATGCAGATCAAGTGCTCCAGAATGTCCCACGCTTTACCTTCAAGACATTCAAAATTTTCGGCGAAAATTTAGCTGCTATCACGCACGACCCAAAGAGAGTGTATTGGGATAAGCCAACAATTGTTGGCGCGACAATTCTAGAATTAGCTAAATTTCAAATGTATAGGTTTCACTATATTTTAATGAAGCCGCATTTTGATTATCGACTGCTATATTCTGACACAGACAGTCTTTTATATAAAATTCTATCTGACGATTTCTACAAGGAATTAGCAGCAAAACCCACTATTTTGTCGGAGTTTGATTTTTCAAATTACCCTAAGGAGAATCAACTTTTCAACAACAACAACAAGCTCGTCGTTCTCAAATACAAAGATGAATTCGCCGGAAAACCTATCCACGAGTTTGTTTCGCTGAAGCCGAAGTTATATTCCATAAATTCAACAGGTAGAACAGATTTATGTTCATTTATAACTTTGGTGTTATCATGGTTAGTCATTATCACACAAACATCACACTAAACTTTAAGAGAAGCTAGCAAGCAATTCTTTGAAAAACTTTCTGAGGAAGAATTGATGAAACTTCTCGCAACTTTTTGTATTTAGATTCCCGAAAAATCTCTGCAATAGGTGTTACCAGAGCCGCCAGGGAACAAATAACGCACCAGAAATTCAAAGACGCTCTGTTCCTCTCATCTACACTACGGACACCGAACAACAGAATTGTGTCAGACCGTCTCGTTCTACAGACTGTTTCAATTAATAAACTGTCACTGAGTCCCTTCGATGACAAACGTTTTATTCTTGAGGGCGGTATAAAAACTTTGCCGTACGATCATGCCGACGTAATTGAAGCCACTGATCTTGAAAGTGATCCAGAGTGGGATGCACCGACGCAAGATGAAATCGAGGATCTCTGTGGGGAAGAATGGGAAACGGATAATGAGTCGGACAGCACGCTCCCTGCTTCTACTGAAAGTTGGCAGCCACCCGATCCTGCCCTTGAAATTTGGGAGCCACCTGATACCGGAGTCAACAGAATAATAAACGAATTGGACGTGAATAGTGACGATAATGTCGATTTCGAGGCAGTAGTTGACGAAGAATCTCCAATCAATTGTCCATTCATAGATTATGAAGCTATTGAATTTGAGGACGGTAGAGAAATAACCGATTCGGAGGAGTAAGAAGCAATACCACAGCGTAAAAGGGGGCGACGCACATAAAAAACAGCAATTTTCAGCCTTATTTTTACGTCTGTAACTGTTAAGATTGTGTTTTATGACTTATATATCAATTAAAACTGTTTAACCTCCTCTATTTTATCCCCAATTGTATATATTTTCCCTATGATAATTCAAAAGATTTAAATATTTGCATTTTTTTTTCATTTCGTGCTAATTTTGTTGTAATTTTTCGCTAAAAGTGGCTCAATTTTTGTTCAAAACCCATTTCAAAACTCTAACCTACCCGTGCTTAACACTGGTGTCATTAACAACGCGTTTTATCGTGATTTGTAACCTTTCGATTGTACAGATTTTGTGTTCAGTTTTGGTTCAATTTCTCAACCCAAGTTTGTGTTGTTTAGCTAAATTACAGTTGCTAGATTTGAGCAAACTGCGTGGTTTAGTTCTACAGTAAATTCACAGTTTATATCCAGTCTTTCTGATAAGTCTAAATATTTCACTCCTTGATAAGAATAAATAGTTCCCTCAAAGGAGAGGGGAAATGTTTGGATAATATTAGGCATAAACTGAATAATTCCTTCAAAAGCGGGAAATGGAGGGGGAATAGGTTTGGATAAAAATTCGGCCGGAAGGGAGCTGTCCCTGCATGTAAAATGTTGGGTTGTCCTATCCCATGCAAAAGGTTGGGTTGTCATAGCGCATGTATCGGGTTGGGTTGTCCTTCCCAATGCAAAAAGGTAGGGTTGTCCTCAGGACAAACCTATCTCTTACATGTGAGGACAACCCCCCTCGATCTTCCATGGTGTAAATGTTACTACTGTAATCATTAGCCTTCATAAAAATAAGAAGGGAACAGAAAAACAGAAATCATATTGCAGCACAATTCAATTTACAAACTATGAATCAATAATCCTCTCTGTACAGAAATTCAACTCCGTTTCTCTTCGATCAAATCTGTAACAAGATCCGGTCGGAATATATCACCGAAACTCATTGACAGCAATTGTGACAAAGATATTATGAGATTAGTTATTCGTAGCCGGGTTATATCCTTTGAAGGGCACAGTTGCTCTTCGCTTGCCCTCTGACTGTGTTTAATATCTCAAAATGAGAGGTTGCGACTGTCAAATTCATATTTCTGTTAAGTTTTTTTTTACATCATCCAAAGTCATGATTAAATATAGGATGGAGGTGATAGTTAAAATTAAGGTGATCAGTGGTTTTCAATTAGTTCCAACGAAAATGATTAACCAAATGTGAACTTGAAAAAGGATTCCATTTGCAACTCTTTCCTCTCTTATGACTCAATTGAGTTCTCAATCGAATATGGCAGAAAGAACGGACAAATTAGTTAGAAGAAAGGGAAGAATTCGGGCAGGAATTTCATCACAATTCATAATTTCCTTTTTCCTGTATTTTTAGAGAGCAACCTTTTTATTCCTAATCTGAGCACTTTGTTAAACATTGCCTAATCATGGTTCTTGCTGTTTGGTGGGAATTGAATGCTTTCTATTTTGCTTTATACTCGAAGACCCCGTTGCAACCTCAGCTGTTTCTCCATGCTAATTCTCTACTCTGGGCGCTTTTTAGCTGTAGGGAGAAACAAGGAGGTTGTGAAATTTTTATGTGTTTCAGAATTCTCTACTGGCCAATTTCCAACTCAAATCAAGCAAAAAGCTACTTTTGTGTCGCCTCACGCTGGTACGTTCCAGTCAAAATTCATTCAACAATTCATGCGTCAATCTCACTGATTTCACTGCTGATTTAACTGCTAAAGTTATCCCTGAACATCTTTGAACAGACATGATGTGATCAAAGGTAGACATTATAGAACCTGACCAGTGTCAAAAAACTGAAAAATTTCTTTAAAAAAGTGACCAGAAACTACGATCATTATCACAGATCATTTTGGTCTTTGGGCTGGGTGTCTCGAGAGGTTCTAGGAGAGAGAGAGAGAGAGAGAGAGAAAAAGAGAAAGAGATGAAGGCAGTGAGAGAGATAGAGGGAGAGAGAGAGAGAGAGAGAGAGAGAGAGAGAGAGAGAGAGAGAAAGAGAAAGAGATGAAGGCAGTGAGAGAGATAGAGGGAGAGAGAGAGAGAGAGAGAGAGAGAGAGAGAGAGAATGAGAGAGAGAGAGAGAGAGAGAGAGAGAATGAGAGACAGAGAGAGAGAGAAAGAGAGAAAGAGAGAGAGAGAGAGAGAGAGAGAGAGAGAATGAGAGAGAGAGAGAGAGAGAGAGAGAGAGAGAGAGAGATAGAGGGAGAGAGAAGAGGGAAAGGGAGAAAGTAAGAGAGAGTGCGGAAGATAGGGATAGAGGGAGAGAGGGAGAGAGAAGAGAGAGAAAGAGAGAAAGAGAGAGAGAGAGAGAGAGAGAGAGAGAGAGAGAGAATGAGAGAGAG